>NW_020920099.1:0-944 GCF_003984885.1 Neopelma chrysocephalum | reverse complement strand
GGTTCTTGACTGGAAGATTGAAATAAACTGAACCTTCAAGTCCTGGGCTCTAAAGATTTGGAATTCAATGAAATGAGGCCCATCACTCCAATGTGGCTTTTTTCTTTTCTTTTTATTCTTTTTCAACACCACCTCTTGTTGTTCAACAACTTGGAAAGGGTAGTGGAGAACTATGAAGATCGTTCTGGGACTCATGAAATCCTCAGTGTTGATTAGCAGAGAAAAGAGTCCTGGATCTGTCTTAGAGTCTATTATTATACTATTGTCCATGCATGATGTATTGTAGAAATGCCTGATGTCTAATAAGTATATGTATGGGATCTAGAATTTCTCGTATTGACCTTTTTAGTCAAAATGAGTTTGCGAGAAACGTGGGTAGAGCCCTTCCCAAATCTTCGCTCGTGAAGCCTAGCCATGATTGATTGATTAGGTATCTAGAACATGTCTATGTATTCTATAATTAGAATGATCAGTTATAATTCTATACTTCTAAAATATCTTAAAATACTTATCTAATTCTATATTCAAATAAATTAATAAAATAATTCTATACTATGAAGTGAACTATAGAAAGTATCTAGAGTACGTACATGTATTCTATAATTAGAGCTATCAATGTTAATGATCTATTTCAAAAATATCTAAAAAAAGTTATCTATTATATATTAAAATATAAGAATATAAGAATTATAGAGTATAGAGTGAAATGTAGTTATATTATATTATATTCTATATTCTGTTCTATTCATGGCTAGGCTTTGTGAACGAAGATTTGGGAAGGGCTCTACCCACATTTGCTACAAGTGCTCTGGTGGCTAAAGAGGCCAAGGCGAGATAGACAAGATGGGTTGCAAAAGGCCCAGCAGAAAGACTCCTGGGATGGTACGGGCAGGATCTGATTCTTTCTGCCTTGTCTTTTCCATGGTGATCCTGCGTGCGTTCTC
>NW_020920098.1:0-599 GCF_003984885.1 Neopelma chrysocephalum | reverse complement strand
AGCCTGGGAGCTTTGGCTTTTGGGTGCAGTTGGTGGCGCAGCCTGGGAACTCCATGGGTAGCCAGAGCTTTCTGTGCCGGCCCCTTTTCCCTGGGAGGAATCTTCATTTGGATGGTTTTTGGGGTGGGGGGGCCGGCATCGGCCGCCTGGGGCTGACTAAAGGGATCGGCAGCCCTATGTCCAGGAGAAAAAGCCTGGGACTTTTGGTTTTGAGGTGCAGTTCGTGGCGCAGCCTGGGCACTTCGTTGGCAGCCAGAGCTTTCTGTGCTGGCCCCTTTTCCCTGGGAGGAATCTTCATTTGTATGGGTTTTGGGGCGGGAGGCCCCAGCACCGGCATCCCGGGGCTGAGCAAATGGATCAGCAGCCCTTTGGCCAGGACAGAAAGCCTGGGAGCTTTGGTTTTTGGGTGCAGTTGGTGGCGCAGCCTGGGCACTCCGTGGGCAGCCAGAGCTTTCTGTGCTGGCTCATTTTCCCTGGGAGGAATCTACATTTGTATGGGTTTTGGGGCGGGGGGCCCCGGCACCGGCGACCCCGGGCTGACCAAAGGGATTAACAGCCCTTTTTCCAGGACAGAAAGCCTGGGAGCTTTGGTTTTTGGG
>NW_020920097.1:0-2508 GCF_003984885.1 Neopelma chrysocephalum | reverse complement strand
GGAGGGCTGCACCTACCGCCCGGGGCTGACCAAAGGGATCAGTAGCCCTTTGTCCAGGACAGAAAGCCTGGGAGCTTTGGCTTTCTGGTGCAGTTGGTGGCGCAGACTGAGCACTCCATGGGCAGGCAGAGCTTTCTGTGCTGCAACATTTTTCCTGGGAGGAATCTTCATTTAGATGGGTTTTGGGGCGGGGGGGCTTCGGAACCGGAGGCCCGTGGCTGAGCAAGGGGATCAGCAGCCCTTTGCCCAGGACAGAACACCTGGTAACTTTGACTTTGAGGTGCAGTTGGTGGTGCAGCCTGGGCACTCTGTGGGCAGCCAGAGCTTTCGGTTCTGGCCCATTTTCCCTGGGAGGAATCTTCATTTGGATGGGCTTTGGGGCAGGGGGGCTGGCACCGGTGACCTGGGGCTGACCAAAGGGATCAGCAGCCCTTTCCCCCAGGACAGAAAGCCTGGGAGTTTTGGCTTTGAGGTGCAGTTGGTGGCGCAGCCTGGGCACTCCGTGGGCAGGCAGAGCTTTCTGTGCTGGCCCCTTTTCCCTGGGAGGAATCTTCATTTGGATGGGTTTTGGGGTGGGGTGGCCGGGACCGGCCGCCCAGGGATGACAAAGGGATCAGTAGCCCTTTGCCCAGGACAGAAAGCCTGGGAGCTTTGGTTTTTGGGTGCAGTTGGTGGCGCAGCCTGGGCACTCCTTGGGCAGCCAGAACTTTCTGTGCTGGAACATTTTCCCTTGGAGGAATCTTCATTTTGATGGGTTTTGGGGCAGGGGAGGTTTGGCACCGGCGTCCCGGGGCTGACTTAAGGGATCAGCCGCCCTTTGCCCAGGACAGAACACCTGGGAGCTTTGACTTTGAGTTTCAGTTGGTGGCGCAGCCTTGGCACTCCTTGGGCAGCCAGAACTTTCTCTGATAGAAGCTTTTCCCTGGGAGGAATCTTCATTTGGATGGGTTTTGGGGTGGGGGGGGCAGCACGGGCGGCCTGGGGCTGACTTAAGGGATCAACAGTTGTTTCCCCAGGACAGAACACCTGGGAGCTTTGGCTTTGAGGTGCAGTTGGTGGCAAAGACTGGGTACTCAGTGGGCAGGCAGAGCTTTCTGTGCTGGCCCCTTTTCCCTGGGAGGAATCTTCATTTGGATGAGTATTTGGGCAGGGGGGGCAGGCACCTACCGCCCGGGGCTGAGCAAAGGGATCAGCAGCCCTTTGCCCAGGACAGAAAGCCCGGGAGTTTTGGCTTTGAGGTGCAGTTGGTGGCGCAGCCTCGGCACTCCGTGGGCAGCCAAAACTTTCTCTGATCGAAGCTTTTCCCTTGGAGGAATCTTCATTTGGATGGGTTTTGGGAGAGGGGGGGCCGGAACCGGCGGTCCTGGGCTGATGAAAGGAATCAGCAGCCATTTCCCAAGGTCAGAAAGACTGGGAGCTTTGGCTTTGAGGTGCAGTTGGTGGCACAGCCTGGGCACTCTGTGGGTAGCCAGGGCTTTCTGTGCTGGCCCCTTTTCCGTGGGAGTAATCTTCATTTGGATGGGTTTTTGGGCGAGGGGGGCTGGAACCAGCAGCCCGGGGCTGACCAAAGGGATCAGCAGTCCATTGCCCAGGACAGAAAGCCTGGGAGCTTTGGCTTTGAGGTGCAGTTGGTGATTCAGCCTGGACACTCTGTGGGTAGCCAGGGCTTTCTGTGCTGGAAACTTTTCCCTTGGAGGAATCTTCATTTGGATGGGTTTTGGGGCGGGGGGGGCTGGCACCTACCGCCCAGGGTTGACCAAATGGATCAGCCGCCCTTTGCCCAGGACAGAAAGCCTGGGAGCTTTGGCTTTGAGGTGCAGTTTGTGGCGCAGCCTGGGCACTCAGTAGGAAGGCAGAGTTTTCTGTGCTGAAACATTTTCCCTTGGAGGAATCTTCATTTGGATGGGTTTTAGGGCAGGGGGGCCGGCACCGGCGGTCCTGGGCTGATGAAAGGAATCAGCAGCCATTTCCCAAGGTCAGAAAGCCTGGGAGCTTTGGCTTTGAGGTGCAGTTTGTGGCGCAGCCTGGGCACTCCGTGGGCAGGCAGAGCTTTCTGTGCTGTCCCCTTTTCCCTGGGAGGAATCTTCATTTGGATGGGTTTTGGGGCGGGGGACGACGGAACCTGCGGTCTTGGGCTGATGAAAGGAATCAGCAGCCATTTCCCAAGGTCAGAAAGCCTGGGAGCTTTGGCGTTGAGGTGCAGTTGGTGGTGCAGCCCGTGCACTCCGTGGGCAGGCAGAGCTTTCTCTGCTGGCCCCTTTTCCCTGGGAGGAATCTTCATTTGGATGGGTTTTGGGGCAGGGGGGCTGGCACCGGTGGCCTGGGGCTGACTTAAGGGATCAGCAGCCCTTTGCCCATAGTCAGAAAGCCTGGGAGCTTTGGCTTTTGGGTGCAGTTGGTGACACAGACTGGGCACTCCGTGGGCAGCCAGAGATTTCTGTGCTGAGACTTTTTCCCTGGGAGGAATCTCCATTTGAGTGGGCTTTGAGGTGGGGGGGCTGGCACCGG
>NW_020920096.1:0-1012 GCF_003984885.1 Neopelma chrysocephalum | reverse complement strand
AAACTAAACTGTATAAAAGTTAACTCATTTAAATAATAAATTGGACATAGCTGATCACGTTGTTCGTCTGCCTGTGTTCCTGAGCCTCTCCACCAACACTTGGGTTCAAGGTCAGACTGTTTTATTTCCATGGATGTCTAGAGATGAGTTAAGGGTAGCTTAGACCTTTTGGTGAGGAAGGAGTTGTTTACTCTTGAGCAGTTGAACTCAGCCTTTGTTCCTGGTTTCTTCCCACTCTTTCAGAGCAGTTCATTTCCCATGCTGAAAGCTCTGATTCCCCAGCACAGTCAGGTTCTCCTGAGCTCAGGATCTTTCACTAGTCTAATTTTTCTCCAGTATTAATTCTGTGCCAAATTCTTGCTTTCTAGATCAGTGAAATGTTAGAAGATAGAGAATCTCACCTGGATCTTGGACAGAACACTTATAGACTTCTTTATTCTATTGAATTCTTCCCTAATAGTTCTGGATGACAGGACATCCACGTGGAAAGTCCCTTTTCTGGACTTAAAATAGATGCCTTTCTGATGTCGGTATTTATTGGAGTGTTATTTATTCAACTGTGAGGGTTGAATTGAGTGTTCCTTGCACCTTTAAAAAGTGCAACCCCTTTCATCTATTGTTTAAAAACCATGCATTAGATGTCAGATGACATAAAGACAGCACGTAGAGATAACCCCGATGTAAGTGATGGTTCCAGTCATCCCGTGCACAGATAAAGATTTCCAAGGTTTTGTTCCAAGGCCGCTGCCCCACCCCCACCCTCTGCCTGCCGCCCCCACGCCCCTGGCACCTGATTGGCTGCTGCCCCACCAATGGACCGTCCCAGGGGATGCAAATGTCCCACCCTGCTGCATATTCATGAGCTGAGGGCGGGGCTTTGAGCCCTTGATCAGGCGCGGGCGAGCTTTTGGTCCCCACCCGCTGCCACTGCGCCCGGAGCGCGCCCGTGCCAAGTGCGCGGGGTCGGCCACTTTGTGGCTCACTGTGTTTCATTCATTTGGACATTTAGCAG
>NW_020920095.1:0-531 GCF_003984885.1 Neopelma chrysocephalum | reverse complement strand
TTGTGGGCAGAACTTATAAATTAAGTGCCAAAGGGATCCAGAGGAGTCAGATGATGCCAGCCTGGGGAACTCCTGTGTATTTTTTATGGTCCTGCTGACAGGAAGGTTCTTCACAGCTCCCAGCTCTCCAGGCTTTGACTCATCACCCAGGGGCTCCCCTGAGCTGTGCCAGAGTTCACCTCTGATCCCAGCCATGGCTTCTACAGGAGACAGGAGCAAGGACCCTGGGAAACAGCTCCGTGCCCCAAGGATTCCTGCAGGGGGCATGAACAGTGACGGTCTGAGGTCAGGATTCTCATCAGTGAGACCTGAGTTCCATGGCCCTCTCCAGTTGTCACCAAAAACCAGTAAATAAGCTCATGAACCAATCTGTTAGGTTAGAGTCGACACCCTGCTGGGGGAGTGTGGAAAGCTTCACATCACATGCACACCCAGCAACCAAACAGACCAGGTTATATTCATAAAGCTAGCATGTATTCATTATATTTTTATTACATATTCATTACAGTTCCTAAATACATGCATATCTTT
>NW_020920094.1:2113-4025 GCF_003984885.1 Neopelma chrysocephalum | reverse complement strand
CCCGGTGCCACAGAGGGGGACAGAGCTCCTGTGGAACATTCTATTCCACTGACACAGAGCAAGGAATAAACCCAAACTATTGCCTGGGTTTGTTCCCTGGGGGTCTCTGCAGCAGCAAGCCCAGCACCACACTGACTGCTCTGGGCTGTGCAGGCATTTGTGCTTCTGCCTGTCTCACACACACACACAGAAAAGTCTGGTGTAGTGCTGCCCTCAGGAAACCCCCCCCAACGTTGTTCCAGCTAAAGCCGTGGAATTTGTCTTTGTTTCCCTTGGGTTCAGGGTCAGGCTGTGCCTGTGTCCAGCCCAGAGGCTCAGAAAAGCATTTCTCCCGTCCCACTGCAATCTGCTGCTGCAGACAGGACCCAGGCACTGGTGGCACTGGGAGTGAACAGCAGAGTGTTTCCAGGGGCTCTCTGAAGGAACACAAGTGTCCAAAGAAACCAACACCAGTGTCCACAGAAGTCCCAGTCCTTCATCCCTGAATGAACTCATTCAGCTCAGGAAAAACTAAGTTTTATTTCCATGGAAGGAGGTTTTTCTCACTTTAACACCAGTTTAGTTCCAAACCAGTTTCTTCATTTCCTCCTCCCAGTTTCCCTGAAGGACACTGACAGGGACCATGGACACTGACAGGGATCACAGAGTTTGTCCCTTGGCCATACAGCTCCTGCTGTTTGGCAGCACAGGAGAGGTTAATTAGAGCCCAGGCTCCAATCCCAGGACACACCTTGATGACAAGCTTGAAATCAAACAGCTTTCCTGTTGGGGGGTTAAATTCAGTCCCCATCACCTTTTTTGGGCTGAATCTTCATATTTTGGCGTATTTTTTAGCTGAATCTCAACTTCTTGCAGTTTGGTAGGGCTGGGGGTCTTCCTGTTATTTCTGAGCGTTTTTTTGCCTTACTCTCATTGGTTTGGGTTACTCTGGGCTGAATCTTGGTGTTTTGGAGGTTTTTGTGGACACAGGATGCCTCGTGATTTCTAGAGATGGACTTGGGCAGGAGGAACCCCCAAGCCAACACGCTCAGCCCTTGTTTTCTCCCCCATCAGGATTTGTCCTTCCCAAAGCTTGGGCAGATGGAGGAGGAGGCTGTGAGGAAGAGGAAGATGCCTTGGGCCCCCCAGGCAGGTGAGGAGGAAGTCAGTGGCCCTTTGGGCGGGTGTTGTGCTGGCTCTGGCAGCCGAGCATGGCCCCCGGCTGCAGGACAACCCCGCTGCCGCCGCCGTCCTGCCGGGGCCGGAGTTGGGGGGATGTCCTTGGCCTTCCCTGTGGGCCAGAGGCAAATCCCCTCTCTGTCCTTCTTGCTTCCTGCCCCAGGCCCCGAGCTGAGGACGGAGAGCCCGGAGGACAAATCCCCCCATGAGACCCTGGTGGGAGAGGCCGTTTTGAAGGGCTCCACGTCGCAGGAAGGCAGCGGGGAGGAAAAGGCCGGGAGATCCCCCCACAGGAGGGACTCCAAAGCCAGCCCAGGGTGCTCTGAGGAGGAAAGACCCCGCCTGTGCCAGGAAGGCAGCTGGAGCTTGAGGCGGAGCTCCGACATGGTAGTCCCTGAGCAGCCTCCCAGCAGGCAGAAGCCCTTCAGGTGCTTGGAGTGTGGGAAGAGCTTCAGCCGGAGCTCCAACCTCCTCACCCACCAGCACATCCACACTGGGGAACGTCCCTACACGTGTGGGGAATGTGGGAAGAGTTTCATTGACAGCTCCACCCTGATCCGACACCAGCATATCTACACCAGGGAACAGCGCTACACATGTGGGGAGTGTGGGAAGAGCTTCAGCCGGAACTCCAGCCTCTGCACCCACCAGCACATCCACACTGGGGAACAGTTCTACACGTGTAAGGAATGTGGGAAGAGCTTCAGTAACAGCTCCGCTCTCCTCACCCACCAGCTCATCCACACTGGGGAAC
>NW_020920094.1:0-2103 GCF_003984885.1 Neopelma chrysocephalum | reverse complement strand
CTGGGGAACGTCCGTACACATGTGGGGAATGTGGGAAGAGCTTCAGGCAGAGCTCTGACCTCCGCACCCACCAGCTCATCCACACCGGGGAGAGGCCCTACAACTGCTTGGAATGTGGGAAGAGGTTTCACACCAGCTCCAGTCTCCTGAAGCACCAGCGGACGCACACGGATGAGAGGCCCTTCCGCTGCACCAACTGCGGGAAGGGCTTCAACCGGAACTCCAACCTCATCACCCACCAGCGCATCCACACCGGGGAGAGGCCCTACAAGTGTGGGGAGTGTGGGAAGAGCTTCCCCAGGAGCTCTGCCTTGACCAGACACCAACGGACCCACCGGTAAGAGAAGCCCTACCAGTGCCCCAACTGCAGGAAGAGCTTTGGCCGCTGCTTCCACCCCGAATGAAGCCCCTGATGATGAGGCAACCCCTGGAGTCCAGTGACTGTCAGTCCATCCCTTTCGACCAGAAAGGGCCAGTCCCCTTTCCCAGGGGCAGCTTCTTCCAACAGAACCCTTCTGGAGGGGGGGGTGTGTGGAGTTTCCTGCCTCCCCACCAGCGTTGGTCTGGGGGAGTTCCATCCATCTCTAATTAAGAATGACTGGTTTTGTGCCAGCTTTAATAGAATTGCTTCAACAATTGCTTTAGTGTAGAGCACTGTCCTGTCTTATACTGTACTCCTGGTAGTTTTAGTGTGTATTTTGTGCAGTAAAAAATTCTGATTAAGATCTTTTGTCTGATTATTTATAACCTTAAATAATTCTATCAGTAGATCTGATTTGCCATCGTCAAACCTGGGGGACAAAAGTGGGTCAGTCATACCTCTGTAATTCCTCTAAACTGAAACTGTTGGCATAATCCAAGGGAGACTGGATCCAGCAGCCCCCAGCACCCCACAGGAAGTTGGGAGCTCAGGGGGCCACCTCCCTTTGCCAACCCCTCTGTGCCCAAAGATCCCCCTGGGACCGTCAAACCTGCGAGACCACCCCCTCTTTTCCACCCTTCTCCCTGTTCCTTCCACTTCTCCATGGTTCCCTTGATCCCCATTCCCCCTCAGATCACTTTAGGGGTCCCAACCCCCATTTTTCCCCCCCTCCCACACATTTCCCATCATCCCCCAAACCTCAGTGCCCCTCCCCCTCCACTTTTGGGGTGTCCACTCTCCTCCCACACAGTTTGGGGTCCCACCACCTCTTTATTCCTTCTGACCCCGTTTTTCCCACCATCCTCCCCCTTTCCACCCCCCACTCACCCGAGGGCTCCTCGCCTGCAGCCGGGGGGGCTCCCAGCACCACCAGTGCCCAGAGAAGTTCCCCCCTAAAAGGGGTTAGGTGGGGTTCTGGGTGGGCTTTGAGTGCGTTTGGGGGTCCTTGAGGGGCTGTGGGGAGGTTTTGGTGTGGTCCCAGCACCTTTTGGGGTGAGCTGGGTGCTGTATTGAGAAGCAGGTGCCCTCCCAAAGTCCCCCCCAGAGTTGGTTGACATGGGGGGACACAGAGGGGTCCCCATTCCCGATCCATCCCAGGGCCGGTTCTGCTCCCCCCAAACTCAGCTCCACCCACGGGGACCCTCCAAGTGCCTCCCCCACTGCCCCCGAGTAACCGGGACTGGGGAGAACTGGGAAGCCTTACTGGGATCACTGGGAGCAGCCGGGCGGAGGCAAAGTGACAGCAGGGGAGGGGGGACACACGACCCCCCCAAAATCCTCGCAGGGATGGGGAGGGGGTCCAGGCTGGGCCCGAGGCCCTGGGGAAGGGCTGCGGCCGCCGCCGGCTCAGGAGCTCTGTGGGGAGAGAAAAGGGGGTGACACCAGGGTGGGGGGTTCCCGGGGGGGCACAGACGCTCTGGGGGGACACACGACCCCCTGGGACCCCCCTCACCTTCTGGCGCAGGTCGCAGCCGAGCCCCAGCGCCAGGGAGACGAAGGCCAAGAGGAAGCCCCCGGCCCCTCCTTCGGAGCAATTCCTCAGGCTGATGGAGCCCAGCAGGGCCGGGGCCGCCGGCGGTGTCCGATCCCGGCAGGAAGCGGGGAGGGCCCCGGGAGCGGCGGCGGCGGGCGGGACCCTGGGGGAGCCGCCCCGAGGGGTCCCCACCGCCCGTGGCACTGAA
>NW_020920093.1:0-478 GCF_003984885.1 Neopelma chrysocephalum | reverse complement strand
TCCACTGCAGTCTCCTCCAAACGCTCCTTTGCTGATTCTGAGAAGCGTGAGGTGGCTGTGCTTGCAGCCCAGGCCAAGAGCCCCAAGCTGTGAGGCTCTCCCTGGGCAGCGCTGTCCCTCCTCTTCCTTCTCCTCTCGTGGTCAGGTAACACTGGCACTGGGCCTGAGCCCAGAGTTCGGTTTTGTGCCCTTGGCCTCACGAGTCACAGTGGCCACCGTGACCTCAGCATCGTGCACCTGAAATACGGGCAGGGATGGCCTCAGCCCCCCCCGCCCCAGTGTGAGGCGGCCCCTTGGTAACCGAGGTTCCGAGGCGGGTCCCGAGCCCTCGGTAACCACAGAGCCAGGGCGGCTGCTGCTGCAGCAAGCGCAGGGTCAAATGCCAGGCCCTGGGGCAGTCACCGAGGACTGTTGGGCAGCCACTGTTGCACGAAAAGTGCTGTTCAGGCAGTGCCACTCCAGGGCTCTGGCCCTGGCC
>NW_020920092.1:0-3252 GCF_003984885.1 Neopelma chrysocephalum | reverse complement strand
AAACCCAGTGTCTTTGGGAGTATTTTCCATGGGAAGTTCCTCTGTTGTCCCCCTCAGGTCTGTTTTCTCCTCCTCTTCCTCTCCCACCTGTTTTTCTCTCCAAAGTACCCTAAACTGCAGCCTGGGGAGGAGTTTGAGGGTTGGGGACAGTAAAAATCACTGCATCAAATAAGCCGGGAAAAATCAAGTGTTTGGGTGGGAAAAATGATCCTTTCAGTTCTTCCTTTGCAGACACAGGCAGAGGGTTCTTACCTGGAGAATATTTACCTATGGAGGAAATGCCGGGTGCAGGGGCTGGTAATAATTGGAATTTGTTGATGTCAGGGTTTAGAGGGAGTTTCAATAAGTGTGGAAACTCTCTGCAGCTGCCAGCTGCATCCACATTCTGTGCCAGTGGATGCTTGTCCTGTTTCTTTGGCTTCTTTCCTTACAGATATTCCACCAATGGCTCTGGTGGGGTCAGTTTTGCTTTGGTGAACCTGTAAATTTTGAACTTTGCCTTGGGGAATAGTGCATGGCCAGGGAAAGGCTGAGCAGGGAAAGAAGTCAGGAAAAACCATGAACCAGATGGGAAAATGTTCCTGATGTGGGAGGTTGGAGCAGCAACAAGAGGAGGGAGGAAAGGCTGGGACAGGAAAGAGTGAACAAAAACCAGCCCTGGGGAAAGGAAGAGGGTTAGAAAAAGGCTGTGACTGCCTGGGGGGCACTTTGGGGGATTATCAGCTGTGCAAGTCCTTGAGACAACACCTTCCCAGGGCACACAGAGCCGGCAGCAGCCAAGGCTGAGTTGGGAAAACAAAGCCAGTCCTGGTGCTTTGAAGGCTCAAATCCCCTAAATCCCCTGAAAGGAAAAGGGGGCTTGACTTTCCTGGCAGGAAAGTGCCCCAAATCAGGCATTTGGCACTGCCCAGTTCCCGGCCTGAGCAGGAACTCGCTTGGTTTGCACAGACTCGGCTGCTGCGATGGAGCTGCTGCAGCAGAGAGCGGAGGGAGGCACCAGGAAAACCAGCTCCTCTTTTGGGGAGGTTGTTTCCAAGCTGTGCTTGAGTTTAGTGGGTGTGGGCACTAAATCAGTTCAAAAAGCCACGGGGGAGTGTTACAGCCCACCCTGCCAGGCCGGAGGAACTTTTGTTTGATTCTTGTATCCCTTGGAGTGAATGAAAGTGAACCAATCCTGGATGATCAGTGTTTGCAGAGAGACAGAGAGAGAGAGCATTTATTTGAGAGCAGTTGGGTTGCAAAGGCAAACAGGTGTGGAGCCCTTTGGGTTGTGATCCAGCCCCCCAAGGCAATGTGGGAGGGAAAAGAGAGCAAGAGAGAGAAAAGAAGAGAAGTTGCAGTGGCCCCTGCGAGGGCTCTGCCCACCCTGGTTGTTGTCCCCGGGGTCCTGCTGCGTCGGGGAGTGGTGGAGGAGAGAAGCCCCCGCAGCACAAGATGGGGGGGTTTGTGTCCCCTGCGAAAGCCTCCTGGGGCCTCCCCTGGGTGTGTTTGGGGCCACTTTGGCAGGGCCGGAGGTGCTGGTTTGTGCCGAGTCTTTGCGGCCTGGGCAGGGGGTGCTTGGAGGGCAGCCCTGCTCAGAGGCCTTGTCGGGGCAGTGCTGGGTGTGTGCACCCCCCCAGGGGCCTCTGCCATGGCCTGGCCCAGGGCAGAGAAATATCCAGGCCCCAGAGCCCAGAGAGGCGCCCCAGGGCCTCCCCAGTGCCACAGCCTGGGGGCTGCGGCCTCCTCCCCTCAGCCCGACCCTCCATGGCCTGGCAGCAGCTCCTTTGCACAGCCTGGCCCAGCCCAAAGGCTGCAAGTTCCCTCCAACAGGCCAGTTCCTGCCGGGGAGGAGCAGGGAAGGAAGGGCAAAGGGGTTGGCAAGCTGTGGGGCTGGGGGGTGCCCATCCCGGGCTGGAAGGGGGCACGGGGGGGATGCAGCCCCAAAAATCCTTGGGGGCCGCTGACAGCACTGGGATCCCCCCCAAACTGAGCCTGGAGCCCCCCACGGGCCTGGGGCTGTGCTGGGAGGTGGGCAAGGGACCCGGGGGGTACAAGAGCTGGGGCTGGGGGCTGCTCTTTGTGCCCCTTCCATGTCACCTCCAGCGTGATCCCACTTGCAACCAGGATATCCCAGTTGTGCCAACATGGTCCCAACCGCCCTCAGAATGCTCCCAGTCACTCCCAGTATGACCCCAGTCACCCTCACTGTGGGCCCAGTTGTCCCCAGCATGGGCCAAGCTGCTCCCAGTTGCCTCCAGCACAGATCCAGTCAATCCAAGTATGGTCCCAGTCTTCCCCCAGCATGGTCTCAGCCAATCCCCGTTGCCCCACTGCAGATGCTGTCACTGCCAGTCATTCCCACTTGCCCCCCCACATGGTCCCAGTCACTCCCAGGATGGCTGCAGACTCTCCCAGTAGATCCCAGTTGCCCTCAGCATGCTCGTAGTCATACCCAGTTACTTCTACTTGCCCCAGGATGCTTCCAGTTCCCATCAGTACGATCCCAGTCACTCCCAGTCACTCCCAGTCTATGCCAGTTGCCTCCAGCATGCACCCTGTCACTCCCAGTTACTTCCAGTTCCACCATACTTCCAGCAGGGCCCCACTGGCTCCCAGTTCCCCCCTGTGTAGTTCCACTCACTCCCAGTATGATCCTGGTCACTGACAGTCACTTCCAGGATGGTTCCAGTATGGTCCTGGTCACTCCCACAGTGATCTCAGTCACTCCCAGTCACTCCCAATAGGATCCCAGTTGCCCCCAAGATGGTCCCCGTTGCTCCCAACCCCCCCCTATGGTTTCTTTCCCTCTCAGGGACTCCCGGTCTGAGTCCAGTATGGCCCCAGGCACTTTCAGTCACTGCCTGGATGATGCCATTTGCCCCTGCATGGTCCCAGTATGATCCCAGTATGATCCCACTATGAGTCCAGTCACACCCAGTATGATCCCAGGAAATTCTAGCCACTTCCAGTATGAATCCAGTTTGATCCCAGTCATCCCCAGTATGGTTGCAGTCCCTCTCACATACTCCCAGTATTATTGCAGTCACTCCCAGTACGGTCCCAGTATGAGTCCAGCAGGGGCCCGGATGCTTCCACTCTGATCCCAGTTGCCCCCAGCGTGGTTCCAGTTGCTCCCATTCACCCCTACTGTGCTTCCAGTCACCCCCAGTATCATCCCTGTCACCCCCAGCCACTCCCAGTAGATCCCACTTGCCTCCAACACGCTCCCAGTCACACCCAGTATCATCTCAGTCACTTTTAGTCATGCCC
>NW_020920091.1:0-10134 GCF_003984885.1 Neopelma chrysocephalum | reverse complement strand
AAGGTGAGCAGCTGGGGACATTCCTCACCCACCCCAACACCAACACCACAACATTCGAAACAGAAAAGGGAGGATCTTAGTAACACCGAAATGGGACTCACGCTGTCCACCTCCCAGAAATTTGTGTACAGACGCCTCAAAGACTTTATTATTGAACACGGTCACCCCCTAGACAAAAAATCTGCCAAAGCACTCGCCAAATGGCTAGATAACAAAAGCCACAAATTAACAGATAACACCACTGCCGAAGAATGGCAGGTAATCGGCTATAGCCTGTGGCGTGATAATGACAGGGGGGACCGAACGGCAAAAGAGGCGCTCATTGCCTGGAGGCTAGTTCTGATGGTGCTACAGCACCAGATGATGAACGAGAACAGCAGCCTCCATGAACTAGCCACAATTCAAGATAAACCAACTGCGTCACACTCATCGCGGCACACACAAGATGGCGGGAGGGAGAAGAGACCATCACGGCGAGCACAAAATGGCGGCAAGGAGAAGGGGGACAGGAGACGCGCGGAGCGGAGGCGGGAAGAGACACCGCGAGAACCATCAGCGCGGGAAAAGAGGGGGCGGGTCCTCGTAGTACCACCCTCCAGACCACCTCCACCTCCTCCTGCGCGCGTCAGAGACCCCTCCCCTGAGTCACCCACGTGCTTGTCCACTCCCTCCAGCTCCGCCTCCTCCCCGGAGAGGTCATCTTCCGGGGGTGAAAGGGGGGCGAGGGGCGGGGTCAGGGCAAAGGCCAGAGCCGGCTTCCGGCAACATGGCCGCGCCCATAGGGCCCACAACACCAAGGCCTACCCTGCCTGCCGCTACCAAAACACCGATATTGACAATGACACAGACCATATCCAGCGCTCCCCTGAAAGGCGAAACGAGATGCCTAACATCTGGAAGCCTTTCAGGGAAGAAGCAGCTCAGGCCAATGACACTGAATTTCTCAAAGCTTTCCCAATTTTCCTGGAAGAAGGAAAGGCTCCGGAATGGAGACCAATTTCATACCCCATGCTAAAGGATATCAAAAAAGCAATGGTTGAATACGGATTGGGAGCTCCATACACCATCGGTCTTTTGGAGTCCTTCTTTTTGGCATACTTATTAATACCATACGACATAAGAGCCGTAATTAATGGACTGTTCACAACCATTCAGTCTTCAGTATTTGAAGCTGAATAGAAAAAATTGATCATGACATACGTGAATGAAAAGATGGAAAGAAGGGGAATCCCAGTAAAGCAGGCAATAGACATGCTTTATGGTGAGGGCAGCTATTCAACCAGAGGGGATCAATCAAGAATTGAACCCAAATTTCTAGAAATTTCTAAAGAATTGGCACTGGAAGCTGTAAAGAGGGTGGCGGATGCATATGTCCAGACACCCTCTTTCACTCTAATTAATCAAGGCCCAAAAGAACCATTTATAGATTTTATCACAAGATTAAAAGAAGCAATTAAAAGACAAGTAAATCAGAAAGAAAGTCAAGAAATTCTGTTTAACAAATTAGTCATTGAAAAAGCAAATGAGGATTGTCAGAAAGCGTTAAAAATGTTGAAAGATCCCTCTCTGGTTGAAATGATCGAAGCTTGCAAAAACATTGGCTCTAACTCCCATAAAGCACGCCTATTAGCTGCTGCTTTCACTGGACCCCAGACATGTTTTAATTGTGGACAAAAGGGTCATTTCAAAAAACACTGCCCTAAATCTACCTCAGAACCCAACCTATCCAATTTACCGAAATCCCTCTGCCGGAGGTGTGGGAAGGGTTTTCATTGGTCCTCAGCCTGTAGGTCAGTGACCAACATAAATGGTGAACCCCTTCCCCCCAGAAAATCTCCCGGAATGAAAAGGAAGGTCACATTTAGCTCCCTACCCGATTTACGCCAGTGCTCTTGCGAGCACTCGGGAAACGGGGAGCAGAGCGCTCAGGGGGGCGCGAGGACACAAGCAACCCCTCAGTTACGTTCCATCTTGCGCCAAACACCGCGCCCAGTCACCCCGTAACAGGGGAACCTCCGGCAGACCCCGTTTCTCCCCAAAACCAATGTATTTCCCTAAATTGGATAGCCCTTTCTGTCACGCACCCGTTGACTTCTTTAAATCGGAATGAACAAATAGTTAAGGTTGTGCCATCTAATGAAGTAAACCCAGACACAATGTACTTAATAGTTTCTCATCTTTCAGCGGTGGCAAGGGGCATTTTTGTGGTCCCCACGCTCTTGACAGGGCTGACGAGTTCCAACATCGCAATTTGTCTAACTGTCCATCTTCCGCCCATACAGCTGGAGGACCGCTTCCCGGTGGCCAAAATGATCCCCACTGATGACCTTCTCTGTGCGGTGTCGTGGGAAGAAGAACAGAGGAATGACTCGCTGACGGAAGTCCACTGGGCAACCTCAGTGAGGACCTCTCGACCCCTACTAACGTGTCGTGTTCATTTCCCCCTGTCTAGACACCCACAGAGGGTGACAGTGGAGGGACTTTTGGACACGGGAGCGGACGTTACCATCGTCGCCTCCAAGGACTGGCCACATAGTTGGCCAGCCCACACAACGGACACAAGAGTCAGCGGTGTAGGAGGAGTTCAATACCCTGTCAAGAGTCGTGAGATAATAACAGTATACGGACCGGAGGGCAGACCTGCATCTCTCCAACCGTATGTACTGAACATACCAATCACACTATGGGGAAGAGATGCCATGGAACAGTGGCAACTGACACTTGGGACAGAAGAAAATTTTTAGGAGGGGTCACTGAACAAGTGCAGCTGCCCAAACTGGTTTGGAAGACCGAGACACCAGTTTGGGTGGATCAGTGGCCCCTGCCTACTCAAAAGCTGCAAATTCTAAATGATCTAGTTAATCAAGAATTGGCTAAAGGACACTTGGAGCCTTCCACCAGTCCCTGGAACACTCCAGTGTTCGTGATCAAAAAATCCTCAGGTTCCTGGAGATTTCTCCAGGACCTGCGCAAAGTTAATGAAGTCCTTGAACCAATGGGAGCTCTCCAGCAGGGAATGCCTTCTCCATCTATGCTCCCTGCTGAATGGCCCCTAGTGGTAATTGACATTAAGGACTGCTTTTTTCACATATATTTAAATCCGGCTGATTCGGCTAAATTCGCATTTTCAGTCCCAGCCATCAACGCCTGTGAACCCCATCGCAGGTTCCAGTGGAGAGTGCTTCCTCAGGGGATGAAAAATTCCCCAACACTATGTCAGATGTTTGTGGCAAATGTGTTGGAACCAATCAGGAAAAAATTCCCGCAATCAATCATCTTCCATTATATGGATGATGTATTGATCTGCGCAAAGACAAAATTAGTAGTCAGACAAACATTGGATGCTACAATTGCGGCCCTAAATGCAAAAGGATTGGAGATATCCCCTGAAAAAGTACAGAGGGAAGCACCTTGGAGGTATCTCGGACTCCAAATTAATGCAAAAACCATAAAACCTCAATCAATTGAAATTAACAAAAAAGTCCGAACTTTAAATGACCTCCAAAAACTACTGGGAGCAATCAATTGGATCAGACCTGTGCTGGGGATCACAACCGGTGATTTGCACCCGCTGTTCGAACTTCTGAAAGGAGATGCAGATCTGTCCTCCCCCAGATATTTAACATCAGATGCCAGAAAAGCCCTTGCCACTGTTGAAACCAAGATTTCCGAGAGACAATCAAATCGAAGGATGGAGGGACTGCCATCCTCATTGGTCATCATTAAAGAGAAAAATCAACCGTTGGCCCTAATAGGACAATTTACAACAGACAAAAAGGACTTCTGTCTGTGGGAGTGGTTGTTCCTCCCTCACCAATTTTCAAAAACAATTATAACAATAGCAGAAATGATTGGCAAACTAATTTTCAAAGGCCGCACCAGGTGTTTAGAACTCAGTGGGGAAGAACCCAATTACATTTATCTCCCACTGACTTCTGAACATCTGGAACAACTGCTGCAAAATTCCATTGATTTTCAAATCGCCATCGGGGGTTACCCGGGAGAAATAAAATTTCACCTCCCGGCGTGCCCGTTTTTACAGAGATTAATCCCAATCCCATTAAAATTGAAAGTTATGCAATCAGATCTACCAATTAAAAATGCAAAAACTATTTTTACTGATGGTTCGGGGAGAACTGGAAATGCAGTAATCGTTTGGAAAGAAAAGAATAATTGGCATCAAAATATCCATAAAGTACAAGGTTCTCCACAAATCGTGGAATTATCAGCAGTTGTTCGCGCCTTCCAAATTTTTAATAAGGAACCCATTAACATTATTTCAGATTCGGCATACGTTGTGGGCATTGTAAAACGAATTGAAAATTCATATTTAAAAGAAGTATCTAATGAAAAATTATCTAACCTATTGAAGAAACTATTATTTCTAATAGAAATCAGAGAGTTTAGGTACTACATTGTCCACACGAGGTCCCACACTACTCTACCAGGTCCTGTGGCTGAGGGAAACCAGATCGCCGACCATCTGGCAGGTATGGCTGTTACCCCTAATCTTTACCAACAAGCCAAAATTTCTCACGAATTTTTTCACCAGAATGCGCGATCGCTAAAAAGACAATTTGGCCTCAAATTGACACAAGCGAAAGAAATTCTAAAAGCGTGCCCTGACTGCCAAAAAATTACCCCACTGGTTCCAGAGGGGACGAATCCCAGGGGGCTGACAGCACTAGAAATCTGGCAGTCAGATGTTACACATGTACCAGAATTTGGTAAATTAAAATATGTACATGTATCTGTAGATACATTTTCAAAAATGATCGTAGCCACCGCACATTCTGGTGAAAAAAGCAGAGATGTCAAGAAACACTTCTTGTCTGCTTTTGCTAGGATGGGAGTCCCCAAACAAATTAAAACTGATAATGGACCATCCTATGTATCAGCAGACACGAAAAAGTTTTTTGATGACTGGGGAATTTACCATACCACTGGAATTCCTCACAACCCCACAGGACAGGGTATAGTAGAGCGGGCCCACCAAAACATCAAAAATTTGCTTAATAAACAAAAAAGGGGGAGTATTGGCCTAACTCCTCAAGAAAGATTAGAAAAAGTCATGTACGTTTTAAATTTTTTAAATTTAATAGAGGAACACGAAACTCACACAGACAGAAGTCCCATTGACAAACATTTTAAATCAGAGACTGTACCAAATAATCAGAAAGCGAAAATCATGTATAGAGATCCGATAACAGAATCGTGGACGGGCCCTTTCTCCCTGATCACATGGGGGAAAGGGTACGCATGTATTTCAGGAGAAACAGGACCGAAGTGGGTCCCGACAAGACGGGTGAAGATATTCCAAGATCGACAAGCAACATGTGGACCATCTACTTCTCCGCCTTCTTCATCATCGCCCTAAGACTCACAGACATCTCCACGTCCTTCCCCCTGAAGAACTGGATGCAACAACCCACCGACAATCTGTGGGTAACGTTGGCCAAAGCCACTGGAACGGACACCCTATGTCTGGCCCAGTCAGGTGCTGGCAACCCCTTCCAAACCTGTCTAGTAGGCGTTCCTATTTCCTCTGTTAACGATTGGAACATGTTCCTACCACTGACCCGAATCACAGACCCCCTTCCTTTCAGTTCTGCTACTCTTGCTCAAGCTGTTTCTCGTACTCACCTTTCCCCTGATCCTCCACAAGAAATTGATCTTTTTGGTTCTGTCCCTACTAACACTTGTATTCTATTTCACCGCTACACAGAACCCAAATTGTTTACCCCTTTTAATGTCTCTGCTAACAAGCCCATCTATCGCGAACTTCCTTCCTCGTGGTGCAACCATTCTGTTATCACTGCGGTAACCACGGAGACAATACCGAGGTGGAGAAAACTCCCCCAAGGATTTTTCCTTCTGTGCGGGGATCGAGCTTGGCAGGGAATTCCTGCGTACCCAGAGGGTGGTCCCTGCACAGTAGGAAAACTTGCCCTTTTCAATCCGGCCAAATTTCAGTTACCAGATCAAACCTCCTCCCCGCAAGACCAAACTTCAAATTCTCCTCCGTCAAAAATTAGTAGAACCAAAAGAACATTTGTTCTATATGAACGCCCAGTTCTCCCAAAACAAACCACTCGTCCTACACCTCCAAAACCCCCAGTACCTCTTGCAGCTCCAGCTCCAAAAACACCTCCTCTTCTTGCTCCACCCTCTTGGACCGCTCCACCACCCCTACCATTTCCCGAGGACTGCGATTCCCACATTTACATCTGGCCCCGCATAAAAAATTTCTGGGCTTCCTTCCCTTTTGCAGGAATAGGAACAGCTCACGCACTATCCCTTCTCACCCACCTCGGTTGTTGGCTCACAAAGGAAGCCAATGCAACTACAACAGCGATAGAGGGATTGCTAGCAGACACTCAAAAACTAAAAGAAGTTAGTTTGCAGAATCGTGCAGCTATTGACTTCCTACTCTTGGCACACGGACATGGGTGCCAAGAGTTCGAAGGCATGTGCTGCATGAATTTTTCAGATCATGCGCAATCAATTCATCAAAGCATCGATCGATTGAAAAATTTGGTTCAAGATATCCGTCAATCCCACAGTGAGGGATTAGACGGACTCTTCGATTGGCTTAAATTCCCCTCGATCCCCAATTGGCTCAGAAAGATACTAATCATGGCTCTGATTTCTGTGTGCGGTCTTTTTACCCTGTGCACTTGCTTGCCTTGTCTTTTTGTTTGCTTTCGCCAGCTGTTTTTGAAATCCATCAACGCCAACGTTGTGTCGTTAAACAAAGAAGGGGGAGATGTGGAGAACCAAATGTCGGATTGGGAACGATATAAGGCGTGGAGAGAACTTTATGGAAACTGAACGAACTATGGACTCTGAATACACTAAAAGGACCTTTTACCATGGACTGACTGTTATCTCCCCCAGTTATACTGTGTTATTTGTTCTTATTGTTGTACCCCTGTCTGTTACTGGTTTTTCATGAAACTTTAATATACCACCATGTTAGCCCTTCTTCTCCCTCAGACTTTCCCGCCTAAAGTTGTTTACTCCTTGTTCTCCCCTGCTTTCCCGCTCCTCTGCCACTGATTGGCTGAGATCTGCCGCAGTGCAGAGTGAGCTCCCATTGGCCCTTTTCCCCTGGATACCCCAGAGTTACACCTACCTCTCCCTTATCTCCCAATCATCACTCTCCCTGGGCTGTCAGTCCCATGCTCCTCCCCAGTTCTGAATCCTCCCCTCAGACCTACCCTATTTAAGTCCCTGCTCTCCCTTAATAAACCGGCATTGCTTCACCAACCTTCATCTGTGTCCGGACCCTCACTGCAGTGCCGCGTCCCCATTTCCCTTTCCCCTCGGGCCGTGGCATGGTACCTTTTTTCTCTGTAACCACAGTTGTTACAATGCCTCAACAATGCTTTATAGTCACCCTTTTCTCTGTCTAAATGCATTTACTCCTCTGATGGTGAGATCACCCTCTAAATTAACTCCATACAAAACCATCAGATAAGCTACAGATAAAAATTCCTGGTTCCAAATATACTTAAACAAACAAGCCTACCTATAGAGAGCCTATGAAAAGTCTTGGAATGCTCGCTTTCCTGCAGAGAGCACTGTGGCTTGAAAAATAATACGTGTTTTACACTTCCTACTCTGCAGACCATGTGCGGGTTGCAGCCAAATCTGAGAATCACTGAACATATTCACAGCTCTCTGTGCACAGGAAATCTGCAATGAGATTGGCTATCATCATGCCATCAGGTTCTGGTCTATGGTCACAGCTGACTCAAAGGGATAGTAAATGCTGGCTTTACAGCTGACTTCTCAATCACAAAAATACTGCTGTCCTTGCATCTAAGTGTTCTCACATAATGCAGGCTCCCTCCTCCCAGAACTCAATTTCACTGCCACTGAAGCAGTGATAAAACCTGAGCACTGACAGCATGAACAATTGGCATTCTTAAAGGTAAACATGAAGCCTTATCACTTGGCTGCTGCAGACTGAGATAGGGAAATGAGTGCTGGGTACTGACAATTCAAGATGAGAGATTGCAACTAAGGGGGCAAGAAAAGTCTCTGTACTGATAATGAAACTACTTAATAGTTCTGACTTATACATAACTTTGAGCAAGTAATCTCCCAAACAAATTGGCACAATTATTTACATTTCCAAACTGCTCAAACAAGAACTAACAATATTTTTAATTTTTACCTTATATTAGCTTGGATATGTTTATGTAATGGGCATAAATTCAGTGAATTTGACAAGTATAGGAAGAATTCTCAATTATACTCTACGAAGGGCTTGTGTTTAATTCTTCCAGCTTTCCCTTTGCTTAGCAGGTCAGAAGTTCTAAAACTTGAGCATTTGAGTGCAAGTTAGTTCTCTTTCTAATGAGGTTGGCCTATCCTTTGCTCCTTGATTTTTATTCATAGTTTATCTGGCCCTAGAGAATATACAATATTGATGATCAGATCTGAGGCACATTAGCAGTGCTAGCTGTGATATTAGGTATTTTTTTCCCTCTTTACCATTACAAGGTGGTTTAGCCTGTCCAGGCACTCATGTTTGTGCTCTCCACAGAGCTCATTATCTCAGGTGCAAAGTCACTCATGCACAGCTGTTTCTAGTTTCACATTCACCTAATAAGGACTCCTCATTTCCCTCAACTACAAAAACCTGTGCTCAGCTGCTGCCTAATCCTGTTTCTGCCTAGGTTTCAGTGTCATTTGCAGCTCTGAGCAATACCACACGTGACCTGCAATGGAATTTAATATCGAGGAGTCTCTGCTTCTCTTGCCCCGGTAGCTGAGCTGACAGCCATGCCTGAACTCAAGCCAATTCACTCGAGATGTTGAAATCTGTTAGTCAAAGCAAAGATGAGGAACTGGGATGTTCCCTTGTCTCTGCAGGTGAGTGGTATTTTAGCTATTTGGGATTGGGATGACTGAGTCATTCCCATTCTCTGGCCTCCTGAATATTTGAATACTTTTATGGGGCAGATCAGCTTATACATGAGAAATTGAGAGCATGTATCAGCCCATGGCAAAGGAGAGTTTTAGGACAGGGCAGGTCTGGGCTCAAAATAAGCAAAGGACACATTGCAATTCAGGTTCTGGTACTGAATAAAGGCGAGGCATATAATTTCAGTATTTCCTAAAGATCACCCTAAAACCAGAAAAATGTTTATTTTCTTACCCACCTCCTGTGTAGTCCCTGTTGAGTCATTTGGGAATTTGTGAATTCCAGTCAACCCACAGTTAATTTAAAAGTTAATTTTTGTGTTTTGTTGAATCTGTGGTTACTTAGCCTTTAACTAAGGGAGGAGGAAAAAGGAGAAGAGTAGGTGTGAATGCCAACCAACGCAAAGAAGTAAATAACCCCTCCCTAGTGCACTGGGAGTTCAAAAAACTAGTTAGCTGGCAAGGTCCCCTCAAATACTTAATGGTACAGGATTAATATCCTGCCCAGTGACAGAGAATGGAGATCACAGCTGTCTCCTAATAGGGCTGCCACTCCCTAGGGGACCTGCAGTGGGTAACTCCATCAAAGAGGACTTAAGAATTGCACTGTGTCTTCTAGATTTTACATTATGAATCTTTTATCATGAGGACCATTTATTTCTTGGCCAAGGAAGGGTCAGGTGGATAAATGATTTGACATTTGATGCATGTCCAGGGTTTAAAAGTTTCTCTGTGAAACTGAGAAAAGGCAGAGATGCTCCTCATGAGGGAAGGGAGAGAATAATAATCACATTTGCATTTCTCACTTCAGGAACATGAGTTGTTGGTAGGCTGTTGATAGCTAAGATAACAAACTGCATTCCTATGCAGCATCCCAGTTCTACTTGTGGCACTTCAATAGTGTGTCCCTGAAGGGACTTGAAGGGTTTCTTTCTTAACACACTGGTTTTATGAAAAAAGCTAAGGGCAATTAGAGCTTTAAAGCTGTTTCTTCCATTTTAATAAAATATCAAATTTCTGTCAAGGGCAGTTGTGTCACTAGCACAGACTGTATCCCAGACTTGCTTTGCCATTGCTTGGCATATCTGATGCCAGAATGAGCTCCATATGGGATCCCTTAGAGCAGAGCTGCTATGACTCAGCCCATCATGAGTGTCCTGGTTAGAACGGCTGGGACCAATTCATCCCTGGATGGGTGTA
>NW_020920090.1:0-688 GCF_003984885.1 Neopelma chrysocephalum | reverse complement strand
AAAGTTGAGATTCAGCTACAAAATAGTCCAAAATATGAAGATTAGCCTCAAAGAAACACCTCTCCCAGAAGTTCCCCTTCTCTGGTCTCTCCCCTCTGGGGTTCGGAGGGTCTCCCCTGTATAGGATGCTGGGCGTCCCACTTAGGGATGCTGGGAGTGTTGGGGGTCCCAAGAGTCCCTTCTCTTCTGACTCTCGCCTTCGGGGTGCCACATTCCCAGACATTCCCCATCTCCAGGTTCTGCACTTTGTTGTCCCGAGGATCCCACGGGTCCCCACTGTCCAGGATTCCCCTTCTCCGTGCCCCCCATTTCAGGCTCCCGGGGGTTCCGGGGCTCCTCCCTCTCCGTGCTCCCCCCTCCAGGCTGCCAGGGGTCCCCCAGCTCTGGCATCGCCCTGCTCCGCCCTCCACAATCAGCAGCTCCCGGGCTCCACACCCACTCCCGGCACTCCCAGGGGGGCCCCAAAACCGCTGTGTCCCCCCCACCGGCACCGGGCTGACAATGGAGCCAGCGGGGCCTGACCCAGCAACACCAACCCCCACCACGGGGGGGGACCCGCATCCCCCCACCCACCGCTGGGGCTCTGCCCCCAACCCAGCCCGGCACCCCCAAAAAACACCTCCCACCCACCCCCAGGAGACCCCAGGGGTGGAGCACGAACAGGAACAGCAAGAGAACAATCGCTCCC
>NW_020920089.1:0-1290 GCF_003984885.1 Neopelma chrysocephalum | reverse complement strand
TCTGCCCTTGCTGCCTGCAGCTCCTGCCCTGCTCTGCCATGTGGCCACTTCCTCTGCACTGCAGCAACTGGGAGAGTCCTGCTGAAAGATCCTAGAAGCTGTGGGATGGGCCAGCTTTAGGAGATGCCTCCAGGAAGGCAAGTTGAACTTTCCTACCACCAGAGAATTCTTCCTTCAAATCCTGGGAAGGTTTCTCGTGTGGTGAGAGCTCAGTCACCTCCCAGCCCAGGCTGCCTCTCATCTCTCTGCCTTCTCTCCTGTGCCCTGGGTGCTGCAGGCAGTGCCCTCAGCCCTGCTGGGCTGTGCAGAGGAGCTGCTCACCAGCAGAGCTGTCTCTTTGAAGCTCTTCTTGCTTGTCAGGAGCTCCCTGTGTGCCAGGAGCCCGGCCCAGCTCAGCAGCACAGCAACAGCCCCAGGCAGCCCTTGCTCTGCCCCTCTGGGCTCCCTCCAGCTGTCCCTGGGGCTCCAGGGGAACCTGCTGGCACACAGCTGAAGGAAATCATGATCTTCCTTCTCTCACCTGGGCACACACACTTATTTCAGCACTGTCATTTCTCCAAACAGACACAGAGTTAAGTCCAAGAGTCCCCTTTTCATGTCCCATCATTAGACAGGAAACCCAGACAGTGCCCAGGAGGGATCTCCTTCACCTGCCCTGAGGGAAGGGACTCAGCTGAGTCAACAGAGGTGTCTCATTTTGGCTCTGCAGACCTGAGGCCAGAAGGACACTCAGCTCCCTCCACAACCCCCATGGGCTGGGATTCCTCCTGCCCCACTTCAGTGGGCCCAAAACAGGCCCCTGCAGGTGACTCCTTGTCCCAGCTCCCATGGGAATGAAGGAAGAGCAAAGCCAGGAGTGACCTGCTGGGACACAAAGCCCTGGTTCCTTCCGAGGGGCCAGAGGTGAGCGAGATTCCTGCTAGGAACTACAGGCTCAACTGGAGCAGTTCCTAGGGACAGGGCAGCAGCTGTGGGATCTTCTTGGAGGCTGCTGGGACATTGCTTTGGCCAACTTCAGTGGCAGAAGAGGCCCACACATAGGACAGGGGAACCTGTCACTGTTCCTTCTGTCCAGGGCAGCCCCTAGAGGTGTTCAGGTGACCAAATGGAGTCAGGTGGCACAGGGAGAGAGGTCTCTCTCCTGTTCTTTATCAGGGTATTTTCTACATGTGCTCGGAGTACAATGACAGTTGTCTCCTGGACATCCCTTCAATGCTGAACCTCATTCAGGGCAGCTGAGCCAGGATTGAAGAGCCAAAGAGGGGCCTGTAGTGCCAGGGGAGGTGCCAG
>NW_020920088.1:0-330 GCF_003984885.1 Neopelma chrysocephalum | reverse complement strand
GCTGAGGGGGCGTGGTCCCCAGCGGGGCTCCTGCCCCTTCTCCCCTCATGCTCTCAGAACATGGCCACTTCTTCTCCAACTCCCTCATCCCCCTTCTTTTCCGCTCTGCTGGGATAGGTTTGAATTTGGCAGGGGCGCTGAT
This sequence comes from Neopelma chrysocephalum, assembly GCF_003984885.1. Taxonomy (NCBI): domain Eukaryota; kingdom Metazoa; phylum Chordata; class Aves; order Passeriformes; family Pipridae; genus Neopelma; species Neopelma chrysocephalum. The sequence continues at coordinate 188 of NW_020920088.1, read as the reverse complement.
TGGGTCAACAGCAGCAGAGACACCACCCCCTCGGGGGTTCCCATTTTTTGAACTCCCGGGGGAAAAAACACCTTTTTTCCCCACCACACCCCCGGAAACCAAAGAACCAAGCCCCCACCATGGGACAGTTCAACCCCATCCGTGTGCCAAAGGCTCCTTTGGGATGTCACAGCCTATCCTCTCCAGTC
>NW_020920087.1:0-798 GCF_003984885.1 Neopelma chrysocephalum | reverse complement strand
AGCTCATTGCCACACCCCTCGTCTGGGTCACACTTGCAGACTCCCCAGAAGACCCGTGGGCTGTTTTGACAAAGCCCTCACCTTTCCCCCTGGGCTTGAGCCTGCCTGTCAGCTGCTTTTTTCAGAAGGCACTCCATCTCCTCATGCTGTTGGAAGGCTGCAAGTTTGAAGGGGGTAAATCCCCACTGAAAGGAGAAAGAATCCCCATTAGAAAGACACAGACAAGCTGTGCAGCTGTTGGAAAGAGCAGCTTTAGCCACATGCCAAGGTTACCTGGTTCTGAGCATCACTCTTGGCGTGATGCTCCAGTAACAGCCCTGCCACAGCTGTGTTTTTAGAGAGGACAGCCAGGTGAAGGGCAGTGTTGCCGTCAGCATCTGCCAGGTTGGGGTCGGCACCGTGTGCCAGCAGAAGAGAAACACATTCTTCCTGCTCCTGCTGGACTGCCTGGGAACAACACACCAAAAGGGAATGACTCCCAACTTTTACATCCCCCTCTGTCACAACTCCCTCAGCTCCTGAACGCTGCCATAGAAGACCATCTGCAAAGATTAGCTAACAGAGGCCTGTGCCGTGCCCATTGCAATGGGCGTGTTTCTATGGCCCTGCCCTGCAAGGAATCCTGCCAGACACCTCCCCTTTAACACACCAGCACTAAGCCCCACCGACAAGCTCCCAAGGCATTCCACACACCTTCATCAGGGCCGTTCTCTTGAAGCTGTCAGCGAGGTTGGGCTGGCTGTTCTTTCTTAGCAGATATCCAACGACATCTGCATGGCCATTGGCCGAAGCCAGATG
>NW_020920086.1:0-1060 GCF_003984885.1 Neopelma chrysocephalum | reverse complement strand
GCCTGGGTCCTGTCTGCAGCAGCAGATTGCAGTGGGACGGGAGAAATGCTTTTCTGAGCCTCTGGGCTGGACACACGCACAGCCTGACCCTGAACCCAAGGGAAACAAAGACAAACTCCACAGATTGGCTGGAGCAAGGGTGGGGAGGTTTCCTGAGGGCAGCACTACACCAGACTTTTCTGTGTGTGTGTGAGACAGGCAGAAGCACAAATGCCTGCACAGCCCAGAGCAGTCAGTGTGGTGCTGGGCTTGCTGCTGCAGAGACCCCCAGGGAACAAACCCAGGCAATACTTTGGGTTTATTCCTTGCTCTGTGTCAATGGAATAGAATGTTCCACAGGAGCTCTGTCCCCCTCTGTGGCACTGGGTGGCTCAAAGCTGAAGAGAGGGGGGGGTCAAGTGCAAGTTCCCTTCTGAAGTGTGTGTCCCTAAGGAGGACACTTGCCTTATTATTGCTTATTATTTGTAATATCTTACAGATCTATCATACAACAGCTAAGGATGGATTCTATAGAAAACGTGCCATATATATGATACAGAATATATCTGATTATTGCTTTACCTGCCTGTCCAGACAGATATTGTGTATGCACAGAGATTGTATTTGAGGGATATGTTCCTCTCAATACCCTGTTAGCTCCACTCCCAAGGCCAGCAAATTCCTGAAGCTCCCCCTTCTGTGCCCTGCAGGTTGTGGCAGATTTGCAAGAGCAGGGGAATCATTCCCTGCAGCCCCTTTGCACTGTAGGAAATGGGAGCACTGTGCACATCCTGCTGCCTCCAGATTCCATTCTGGGGGTGGGAACAACCCTGTGGGGAGCAAAGAAATGCCTGGTTCTGGCAGGAGCTGCAGATGCTCAAGGGGCAGCAGGACCAAGCCAGGGACCTGAGGGGGCCTGGGGGGCTTTGGGGTCCAGGAGGGTCCTGCGGGAGCTGGGGAGGGGCTTTGGGGATTGGGGGTACAGACCAGGACAGACCAGCACAGACCATTCCCTCCTCACTGCTCCCCAGATCTCTCCTGGAGCTGGGCCACGTTTTCGTGGGACACCTGAGCCCCCCCC
>NW_020920085.1:0-1373 GCF_003984885.1 Neopelma chrysocephalum | reverse complement strand
GGGCTGTTGTTTCCTGTTCACAGCCATGCCTCCGAACAGAGAGTCCGACTCCCAAAATTGCATGCAAACAAAGATCTCTCCCAAACCAAAGGTGCCAGCACAGAAAGCTCTTGCTGCTCATGGGGTGCCCAGGCTCACACACAAACTGCACCACAAAGTCAAAGCTTCCAGGCTTTCTTTCCTGGAGATTAGGGCTGTTGTATCCTGTTTTCAGCCCTGCCTCCCAACTGCCGGCCCAACTCCAAAAATTGCATACAGACAAAGATTCCTCCCACACCAAAGGTGCCAGAAGAGTAAGCTCTTCCTGCCCATGGAGTCTCCAGGCAGACAAAGCAACTGCACCACGAAGCAAAACTTTCCAGGCTTTCTTTCCTGGCGATAATGGCTTCTGCTTCCTGTTTTCAGCCCTGCCTCAGAACCTACGGCCCGACACCCAAAATTGCATACAAAGAATGATTCCTCCCACACCAACCTTGCCAGAAGAGAAAGCTCTTTCTGCTCATAGACTCCTCAGGCTGACACACCAACTGCACCACAATGTCAAAGCTTCCAGCCTTTCTTTCCTGAGGATATGGGCTGTTGTTTCCTGTTTTCAGCCCTGCCTCCGAACAGACAGCCCGACTCCCAAAATAGCATGCAAACAAAGATCCCTCCCAAACCACAGGTGCCAGCACAGAAAGCTCTTGCTGCTCATGGAGTGCCCAGGCTCACACATCAACTGCACAACAAAGCCAAAGCTTCCAGGCTTTCTTTCCTGGAGATTTGGGCTGTTGTTTCCTGTTTTCAGCCCTGCCTCAGATCTTACGGCCCGACTCCCAAAATTGCATATGGACAAAAATTCCTCCCAGAACAAAGGTGTCAGAAGAGCAAGCTCTTGCTATTAATGGAGTCTCCAGGCAGACAAAGCAACTGCACCACAAAGCAAAACCTTTCAGGCTTTCTTTCCTGGGGAAAAGGGCTCCTGTTTCCTGTTTTCAGAGCTCCCTCCCAACTGCCAGCCCGACTCCCAAAATTGCATACGGACGAAGATTCCTCCCACACCAGAGGTGCCAGCGCAGAAAGCTCTTGATGCTCATGGAGTCTCTAGGCAGACAAAGCAACTGCACCACAAAGCCAAAGATTCCAGGCTTTCTTTCCTGGCGATAAGGGCTTCTGCTTCCTGTTTTCAGCCCTGACTCCCAACTGCCAGCCCAACACCCAAAATTGCATACAAAGAAAGATTCCTCCCACACCAACCTTGCCAGAAGAGAAAGCTCTTTCTGCTCATGGACTCCTCAGGCTGGCACACCAACTGCACCACAATGTCAAAGCTTCCAGCCTTTCTTTCCTGGCGATAAGGGTTTCTGCTTCCTGTTTTCAGCCCTGCCTCCGAA
>NW_020920084.1:0-2491 GCF_003984885.1 Neopelma chrysocephalum | reverse complement strand
GGGGGGGGCAGGGTGTGGCCTGAGAGGCAGCTCTGATTAGCTACAACACTCTGGGTGTGGCCAGGGCTCTCTCTGATTGGCTGTAACACTCTGGGTGTGGCCAGGGCTGTCTGTGATTGGCTGTAACACTCTGGGTGTGGTCTGGGCTGTCTCTGATTGGCTGTAGTACTTTGGGTGTGGCATGGGTTGTCTGTGATTGGCTGTAACACCCTGGGTGTGGCCAGGGCTGTCTCTGATTGGCTGTAACATTTGGGGTGTTGCGATTGTCTGTGATTGGCTGTAAGATTTTGGGTGTCGGGGCTGTCCGTGATTGGCTGTTGTTTTAGGTGTGGCCCCTCCGCCCAGGTGAGATCGACAGGTGCCTCAAGAAGGTGTCGGAGGGGGTGGAGCAGTTTGAGGACATCTGGCAGAAGGTGAGGGGGGGACCCCCCAAAAACCACCTGGACCCCAAAATCCCCCTGGGACCCCCAGAACCCACCTGGGAACCCCAAAAACCCCTCAAGGGACCCCCCAAAAAACCCCTCAAGGTCCCCCCCCAAATATCATCAGGATTCCCTCTCCCAAAAATCCTCCTGGGACCTGCAAAACCCACCTGAGACTCTCCTCAAAACTCAGCTGGGACCCCCAAAACCCACATGGGACTCCCAAAACCTACCTGGGACTCCCCAAACCCACCCAGGACACCCAAAATCCCCCTGGGACACCCCAAAATCTGCCTGGGACTACCCTAAAACCCCCCTGGGACTCCCAAAATCCCCCTGGGACACCCAAAACCCACCTGGGACCCCTAAAATCATCTGGGATCCCCCAAAATCTCCCTCCAGCCCCCCCAAACGCCCTCCAGGACCCCCTAAACCCCCTCCAGGACCCCCCAAACCCCCTCTAGCCCCCCCCAAAGCCCCCCAGCCCCCCATGTTTGCCCCCCCTCAGCTCCACAACACCGCCAACGCCAAGCAGAAGAAGAAGTACGAGACCGACCTGAAAAAGGAGATCAAGAAGCTCCAGGTGGGGTTTTGGGGGGTCCTGGGGGGGCTGGGGGGGTCTGTAGGGAATTTTGGGGGGCTTATAGCGTGTCTTTAGGGGATTTAGAGGGGCTTACAGGAGGTCTCTAGGGGATTTGGGGGGTTTTAGAGAGGGTCTGTAGGGGATTTAAGGGGGTTTAGAGGGGCTCTATAGGGGATTTAAGGGGATCTGGGGGAGTTTCTGGGGATTTATTGGGGTCTCAAGGGGATTTTTGGGGGTTTAGAGGGGTGTATAGGAGATTTAGGTGGGCTTACAGGGGTGTCTAGGGGATTTAGGGGGGCTAACAAGGGGTCTGGGGGGGCTTCTGGGGGTTTATAGGGGGTCTGTGGGGGGCTTGCAGGGTGTCCCAAGGAGGCTCTTGGGGTTTACAGGGATCTGGGGGACTCTGTAGGGGTCTGAGGGTCTGTAGGGGCTCTATAGGGGTCTGTAGGGGTCTGGGGGGCTCTATAGGGGTCTGGGGGCCTGTAGAGGCTCTATAGGGGTCTGTGGGGCTCTGTAGGGATCTGGGGGCCTGTAGGGACTCCATAGGGGTCTGGGGGGCTCTATAGGGGTTTGTGGGGCTCTATAGGGGTCTGGGGGCCTGTAAGGGCTCTATAGGGGTCTGTAGGTCTCTATAGGGATCTGTGGGGCTCTGTGGGTTCCGTGGGTCTTTGTGGGGTGTCTCTGTGGGGCTCTGTAGGGTCTGTGGGGCTCTATGGGGTCTCTCTGGGCGTCCCTGGGGGTCCCTGGGGGGTCTGTGGGGCTCTCTGTGGGTCTCTGGGGGGTCTGTGGGGCCTGTGGGTCTCTCTGGGGGGTCTGTGGGGCCTGTGGGTCCCTGTGGGTCTCTGTGGGGTCTGTGGGTGTCTCTGTGGGTCTCTGGAGGGTCTGTGGGTGTCCCTGGGGGTCTCTGGTGGGTCCCTGTGGGTCCCTGTGGGTCTCTGTGGGTCTCTGTGGGTCCCTGTGGGTCTCTGGGGGGTCCCTGGGGGTCCGGGGGTCCCCCTGACCCCCCCTGTGCCCCCTAGAGGGTGCGGGACCAGATCAAGACATGGGTGGCCTCCAACGAGATCGAGGACAAGCGGCAGCTTATCCACAACAGGAAACTCATTGAGACGGTACCGGGGGCTCCCCCAAACCTGGCACCCCCAAAACGCTCTGGGACGGGCACTGGGACCCCCCAAAAATACACTGGGACCCCCCAAAAATACACTGGGACCCCCAAAAATACACTGGGATGGACACTGGGACCCCCAAAAGCCAGGGACACTTCTAAAAACACAGGGACCCCCAAAAATATATTGGGATGGGCACTGGGACCCCCAAAATACACTGGGATGGGCACTGGGACCCCCAAAAATACACTGGGACCCCCAAAATACACTGGGACCCCCAAAATACACTGGGATGGGCACAGGGACCCCCAAAAATACACTGGGACCCCCAAAATACACTGGGACCCCCAAAATACATTGGGATGGTCACAGGGACCCCC
>NW_020920083.1:0-3128 GCF_003984885.1 Neopelma chrysocephalum | reverse complement strand
AGAATCCTTCCAAGTTGCAGGAAGAAGAGTGAAGAGTAGATGAAAGGAAAAGGTAAATTCAATGAGAATGTCATCTAAGTCAACTTCATTCTTAAGACAGTGAGGTGTGTATGGCTATTCCTTTGTTTCAGTCGGCTTTGCAAGATCACCGTAGAAAGGTTGAATTGGTACTTTTCTAAGGACATTCTTGGGGTGCTGGAGAGGACAGGATTCTGTAAGTAATAATGTATTGGTAAGGCAGGAAAGCTCCATCATTGCTAAGGTGAGAATCCAGATCTGTGTCCCAAAAAACAGCTTGGCAGGGCAGAGTCATAATGCCTCACGAAGGAAAAACAATTTGTAGGGAGAAAAGTGAGCCGAGGAATATCTCCTTTCCACACTGTCTTGGGAAAAGCTCTCTGCAAATCACTTCCTGGGCATGTTGGCTGGGTGATATCAGGGACTCAAGAAAGCCCCTGGATGTGCCTCCCTGAGAAAGTAGGACAGATACAGGAGACGTAAGCAGGCAGTCTGCTGAAGAAGAGGCAAACCCCAATATTTTCTAATCCCTCCTTACCACTGCCTTCCTGGTCCTTGTTCCATTTCACCTGTCAGCTTGAAGTTGAACTGGGGAACTCTGTTGCAACCACATCCAAAACACGGATGTCCCAACCCATCAGTCAGGGACACAATACATGTTGTAATTTCTCATCAGGCTGAACAAAGACACCAGGTAGGTGCCAGGGAGTTCCCGTGCTTTATGGTACAGTCACCATAAGTCTGGCAACCAGCCCAGGAGTTAGACTCAAAAGGTCTTGGCCAAGAAGCCCTTCCATTTTTTACAGTACACTTCTCAGAATGGTGACTAAGAGGCCCTTAATTTCTTCCAATACACTTCAATAGGTTCTCAACTACCACAGGAGTGTGGGGCCCAACCTGCCAAGCCCAGCTGATGAGGAGCTGCTCCTGCAGGAGGTGACAGAGAAGATCCGCTGTCTCGACGCGCTGGCTGCAGCCTTCCTGTGCCACCCGAGTGTGGCTGCTCAGCGGTCTCTGGATGGCTCATGCCTCGAGTAAATGCTGCTGGGGTGGCTGCCTGGAAGAGCAGGCTTAGGCCTGATGGGAAAGGCTGCTCAGTGTGTTTTCAGGCAGCTCATCTGTGTGTGTGCAGGTGAAGGTGGTGGTGTGTTTTCTGGTGGAGAACTGCAACTCCTCTGTTGTTCCAGGTGCTGCTTCATGTTTGCTGCTGGAAGTGCTGTGGCTCCTGTGCCCCTCCCCCCCAGCTGATGTCCAGGATTGCAAGATAAATCCATATGTTATATTTGCATATAATACTTATAGTCCTGATTGACATGGTCTTCAGTTAGAAAAGCCAATACTGAGTTTAGAAATTACTTCGGGAATAAAGCTACTGTTGCTTTTGACATTGTGTAAATTGTTTCAGTGGGCAGAATGATACAATTTCTGGAGTTTCAGTTCCTGTGTGTATCTCCTTGATGTCCATGAATAGAAAGAAAACCAGAAAAAATCCAAGTCCTCAATTCATAATTGATGAATCAACCCCTACTTGGAAGGTGCCACTGATGAAAAGGTAACAAAATGCATCATTGAGACATAGTCCCAATGTGAAAAGAACAGTTGTAGGAACTCAGCTTCAAACTAAGATCTAAACTGATGCACAGAAAGTGTAAAACCCTGTTCAGTGTCAGAACTGGGCATGAGGGTTTTGGCTGGGTTTTTTTTTGGTTTGTTTGTTTGTTTGTTTGTTTTCAGTCAAGTAGCACTTCTTCACATGTATACAGGCTCTGGAGCATCAAAAAAGGGTGTGATTTTCTTTGTGGGGTGAGTCCAGCTGTAGGACTACACTGGGAAAAAACATTACTGTTGCTAGGACAAGGGATGGAAAATCCAAGAGGAGAGTATTGTATCACTAGGTACGTGCACTCCGTGGCAGGCTTGGTGAAAGTGCCTATCAGGTCTAATTTGCAAAAGAAATGGTGGCTGAAAGTCAAGAAAGACTTACAAAAAGTAAGTGTGTGTTTCAGGACTTCTGGACCTTATTCTGAACTCTCTGCTATGTCTAACATGTCTAACTGAAAGACAGGATATTGAATTACGTGAATCCCGGGTGTGTTGAGGATGATTTTTATGATACCAAGATTGTAAATCTCATTTGAAGAAAAGGTGACAGAATAGTTGGAGTCGTTGAAGAATGATGTGCTGGTGAAGTGTTGTGGTTTAAGTTACCAGCTGGGCTGATAACTAAGCACCACACAGCTGCTTACTCACCCCCATCCCCATCCCCATCCCCATGCTCATCCTCATCCCCATGCCCATCCCCATCCCCATGCCCATCCCCATCCCCAGTGGAACCGGGAGGAGAATCAGAAGTAAAACTTGTATGTTGAGATAAGAACAGTTTAATAATTGAAACGAAGTAAAATCCAACATGAATACGAATAGCAATACTAACACTTATACTAATACAAATCCTAATAATAATACTAATGGAAATCCTAATTGTAACAGTAGTAAAACGAAGGAAGAGATGAAACCCAAGAAAAACAAGCAATGTACAATCCAGTTGCTCACCACCTGCTGGTGGTGATGCCATGTGCCCTAAGAGACCCCTCTTCTGTGGAACTGCCCCAGGGTATACACAGAGGGGGATGAGGCTTCTTCAGTTTTGTTCTGAGTTCCAGCCATCGCTGGAACTGGAGGAAGGCATCCCAAAACCCTTCCTCTGTCTGCTGGCCTCCCTCAGCTGCTTCGCTGCATTGATCACAGTAATCAGGCCAGAGAGGGGCGTGGCTGAGAGTAAAAATGGATGCTGCCCAAAGGAAAAGAAAAGAAATGAACCATTACTTTCCAAACTCAGTTCCTCACAAGCTCAAGCAGTATTTCTCGGGTTATCAGAAATGTGCAGAAATAGGACTGAGGGGACCATCTGCACCTCTGTCTTCATGTCCAGGACCTTGTTATCCCAGGCAAACGTGGCCCATAAGCCTCTTAACCCATTTCTCAAGTTTGAGTTCCCTGAAAGGGCCAAAGCCCTGGGACAACAAGCAGCCTTCCCACAGTCCTGGCAGGGCAAATATCCCATCAAACTACTTCCTTAGGTTCCTCTTTCCTAAAGACGTGGGCTATTC
>NW_020920082.1:0-4534 GCF_003984885.1 Neopelma chrysocephalum | reverse complement strand
GCATATGGAGTCCTAACTCAGACTTGGGCTGGGCAGAGAAAACCAGTCGGATATTATTCAAAATTACTAGATCCAGTCAGCAGGGGGTGGCCAACTTGCCTGCAAGCCATCGTGGCTACGGCTTTGTTAGTTGAAGAAGCTACAAAAGTGACTTTTGGGGGAGAATTGAAAGTTTTTACCCCTCACAATATAAGGGGAGTATTGCAACAGAGAGCTGAGAAATGGCTGACAGATAGCCGGTTGTTAAAATATGAAAGCATTCTATTACATTCACCTAAATTAGAACTAGAAGTGACAAATCTACAAAATCCAGCCCATTTCTTATATGGGGAGCCCAAAGGAGACCTGGTACATGATTGCCTACAAGTAATAAATTTTCAGACAAAAATTAGGGAAGATTTAGAAGAGGAAGAACTGAATGAAGGAGAGAAATTATACATAGATGGTTCATCTAGGGTAGTTGATGGGAACCAAAAGTCAGGATATGCAGTGATAGACGGAAGGACTTTTCAAGTTAAGGAGTCTGGGCCTTTAGACAAGACGTGGTCAGCCCAGGCTTGTGAGTTATATGCACTGTTGAGAGCTTTACGGCTATTAGATGGAAAAGCAGGCACTATATTCACAGATTCTAAGTATGCGTTTGGGGTGGTTCATACTTTCGGCAAAATATGGGAAGAAAGAGGATTGATCAATACTCAAGGTAAGGAACTCATTCATGAAACTTTGATTCGAGAAATTCTAAAGGCATTGAGAAAACCAAAACAGATTGCAGTTGTATACATTAAGGGACATCAAAAAGGATTAAAGGTTACAGTTAGGGGTAATAATTTGGCAGATGAGGAAGCAAAGAGGGCAGCTTTATTAGTAATAGCTAGTTCAGAACAGGGGGACATAGACATTCCGAAAAGCTTCAGTGAACAAGAAAAGAAAAAATTACGACAGTCTGGAGCAAAAGAAGAAAATAATAAGTGGTTATTACCAGATGGACGGGAAGTTCTCCCGAAAGGTCTGGCCCAGAAAATAATGAAAAAATTACATGAGCAGACACATTGGGGAACCCAGGCTTAAGTGGATCAGTTTGAAAATAAATTTGTCTGTGTGGGATCTTATGGAATCGCAAAAAGAACTCTTGAAGGGTGTTTAACCTGTCAGAGGGTAAATAAAAGACAATTGAGAGAACGAGTACAAGGGGGGCGAGAATTAGCTAAGAGGCCGTTTGAAAAAGTACAGGCAGATTTTACCGAGTTACCTAAAGTAGGGAGATACCGCCACCTACTGGTGTTAGTGGATCATCTCACTCACTTTGTAGAAGCTTTTCCTGTAGCACGCTGCACCGCCAAAACCGTGATTAAAATTTTATTAGAAGAAATTATTCCACGGTACGGTACTGTGGCAGTGGTGGACTCAGACAGGGGACCACACTTTACCTCTAAAATAATCAAAGAAACAACAGAGCTTTTTGGAACCAAGTGGGAGTTCCACACGCCATGGCACCCACAAAGTTCTGGTAAAGTGGAAAGAATGAATGGTGAAATAAAGAAACAACTGACTAAATTAATGATAGAAACTAAAATGAATTGGGTAAAGTGTTTGCCATTGGCTTTATTATACATTCGGACCCAACCACGTACTGATACCGGAATCTCACCATTTGAAATGATGTATGGAATGCCATATGATTTTGGAATCCCAATGGAAAATCCAAAGGTGGAAGACACCCTCTTAAGGGAGTATATAATTGAGTTAATGAAAAGGAGACAGCAATTGAGAAAGAAAGGATTAGTAACTCAGAGACCTCCGCTAGACATGGCAATACACAAAATACAGCCTGGGGACAGAGTGTTAATTAAGACATGGAAAGAATCCTCATTAACTCCTTGTTGGGAAGGACCTTTTGTTGTTCTTCTCACTACAGATACAGCCATTCGTACTGCTGAAAGAGGATGGACTCACGCATCTCGTGTTAAAGGACCAATTAACACTCCTGAATGGACTGTAACCTCCCAGCCCAGAGATCTCCGAATGACGTTCAGAAAAGCGGGACTGGTAAATGAATCGCTTTGAGCGGGACATAAGATCCAGCCTATACTCCTGGTTTGCAGTGCCTTCAGACCTAACCTTAATAAGGGTTCGGTATAACCGTTAGCTGAAGTGGACTGTATCAAATTGCTGAAAAAGGGAAAACTTTCCCTTTTTGTTGTGAATTTGAAACTGAAATTACTCTGCCAGAAAGATCTGTACGAAAACTCCCTGTATAAAACATCCAGGCTCAGGGTATCATGATTGGGTCAGTTGTAAATATGTATTATGTGGTATAAAGTGGTATTGTGTAGCAAATAGACGAAATATTCATTGTATGAAATGTTAGGATTTCCTTATTGCTTTTGATGAGCAACTGAGTGTTCTGGAAATTGACAAGTTATTCTGTGGATGGGAATGGTTGGTACCAGAAACCTGGGAGGTCTATAAAAAGGATTGGTACGAAACTTTAGAACAGTGTGCCATTAAATTCGCCTAGGAAAAAAAAAACAAAAAAAAAAAAACCACAAACCCATATTCTCCTGAAGAATATTGACTGCTGCCGAGAAGATAATGCAAACCTCGTTGCTCCCTGCAAAGGAGTAGACGAAGGAGGCAGAGCAATAATGCGGTGGAGAATGGATATGGGAAATTATATCTGGATTGCAGTGTTTTTGTGGCAGCTTGCCCAAAGCAGGGAAAGCCCACATCAGCCATACAAATGGACTTTGACCAGAGGGGGTGATCAGAAAATAATTAAGAGCAATCTTACAGCAGGACCTCCCAGTTTCTCTGCTACACTGTGTCAACTGGTACCTTTATCACGTTGCTTAAATACGAAACCATTCTATCTTTGTCCCGCATCCAATCCAGGGAAAGGGTACTGTAATCTCCCTAATGAATATCACTGTGCGTACTGGGACTGCGCCACAATGGCTTCTGCCTGGACCCCTACTTCCCAAGATAAGTATCTGGCAATAACCTGGGGACCACCTGGCTGTAAACCATCACAAATTATTTTGTCTGGAGGAATTAGGAGAGATAGCAATTGCCGTTATATAACCTTCCAAGTAATGAGACCAGAGGATCCAGGATGGTTAATCGGAAAAACTTGGGGAATCAGATACTGGGAACCTGGGACGGACAGGGGAGGGCTAATAACAATAAAAAAGCAGGAAACAACCCAACGCTCTCTGGCAATAGGACCCAATAAAGTAATAAAAAAGAAAGAGAATAGCTTCAACCAGAAGGAGAGTGGAAAAAGAAAGACTTTCAAAGACTCAACCGTCCCGACTGTTAACTTTAACAACTCCAGTGTAACCTCAACCTACACTAAGGAATATGAGAAAACAGAACCATTACTACGATTAATGCAGGCGACCTACTATGCACTTAACCACACTGACTCTAACATGACTGATTCCTGTTGGTTATGCTATGATATTAAACCCCCATTTTATGAAGGGATAGCTTTGAACACCTCATTTAAAATATCCAACCAGGGCGACCCCACACAGTGTAATTGGGAAGAGAAAAAGGTAGGAATCACTCTCCAGCAGGTGAGAGGACAGGGAGTGTGTATAGGGAATGTACCTACAGCCAAGAAGGACTTATGCAGCTATACCATAAGGAAACTGGATAAAACAAGAAAATGGGCCATACCTGGTAGGGAAGGATGGTGGATATGCTCAAAGACAGGCGTAACTCCCTGTATATCCCTACAAATATTTGACGAAAGTAAAGAGTTCTGTGTACAAATAACAATCATACCCCGAATACTTTATCACTCAAAGGAATCGATTTTAGACCATTGGGACGATAATACACACAGGATACAAAAAAGGGAACCGATTACTGCCATAACAATTGCCATGCTCCTCAGTCTGGGAGCGGCAGGGGCGGCCACGGGAATTGCATCCTATGTTGAACAAAATAGAGGGTTAACATCTCTAAGAGCAGCAGTTGATGAAGACTTAGAGAGAATTGAAAAATCGATATCGTACTTAGAAAAGTCCCTTACTTCACTTTCTGAAGTAGTTTTGCAAAATAGAAGAGGATTAGATTTGATTTTCTTACAACAAGGAGGGCTATGTGTTGCATTAGGGGAGGAATGTTGTTTCTATGCAAATCACTCAGGAGTAGTGCGTGAATCTATGGCTAAATTACGTGAAGGGATTCTTCAAAGAAAAAGAGAAAGGGAAACTCGACAAAGCTGGTTTGAATCATGGTTTAACCAATCACCTTGGCTAACTACTTTAGTTTCTACCCTAATAGGTCCTCTGATAGCGCTGGTAACAATTTTGACAATTGGTCCCTGTATCCTGAATAAAATTGTGACTTTTATTAAGAGCAGAGTTGAAACGGTACAACTTATAGTAATGCGACAACAATATCTGAACTCGAATGAAGGGACACCTGAAGCGGAACAACCTCCCACCTTAATTGCGGCTCGGGAAGTCGTAATGAGGTTTGATAAGCAAATTACCGGAGAATAAGAAGGGGAGGAATTGTGATA
>NW_020920081.1:0-791 GCF_003984885.1 Neopelma chrysocephalum | reverse complement strand
CACAGAAACTTAAATGTGAAATTGGAGAAGGATGGCCATGTGCTGTGCTAAGTTAGGATATCAGGGTGTATGGAATAGAAGTTCCTTGTTCTCGGTCTAATCAAGCCATTTAGAGTGTCCTTGTACAGAATTGTGCACATTTATTTCTATGATAACCTGCTGCAATATAATTAGCTACCCCTATGCGTGTGAGAATAGTCCAAATATATCCTTTTATCATACATTGAAAATTATATTCCCTTTCCCTGAGCAAAACTCTTTGCAGCTTTGAGCTGCTGTCTTTATATGGGAGGGCGTAAGATTCTCTTCAAGAGTTTTGTTCTGAAACTAAACTTTAAGATCAAGTGATTTGAGGTTTTTGAGGTTATTACTCTGTAGCTTAGCGTGGATGTCTCTTCCTTCTCTGTGTCTTTTCATGTTGCTGTAAGTGGAAAAAAACCTGCACATTTCCTTATCATCATTTGGATTGGAACTACACACCCTAGGTAATGTGTTTGGGCAGCACTTACCCAGCCAAAGAAAACAAATCAATATTAGCCTTGCTGAGGAGTGTCAGAAGTATCCCAGATGTGTTGATTTGGCTTTGCTCCATCACACAGTCTTTCCTTAAACAACTGGTCAAACTGTCACAAATGTCGTGTTGGCTCCAGTGAGATTCTAATGGGTGTGATCAGAGATTGATGGCTTTGGCAAGTTAGAATGAGAAGATGATGTGGAGTTGCTGTCTCTTGTTTTGAATGTCCTCAGAAATAAAACCCCGGACAAATAAGGAAATAAAATAGAAATAAAAA
>NW_020920080.1:0-2368 GCF_003984885.1 Neopelma chrysocephalum | reverse complement strand
GGTCCTGGCGCCTTCGGTCTGGAAGGAATCCTCGACCGTATGCAATTTTAGCCCCCGCCGGCCGGCGCACCGGCACACGAACAACGGCCCTTTTTGCCCAGAAGGAGGGGACCAGATCCTCCGACTCTCGCCTGCTATTTGTGTGCCGCCATCGGTTCTACGCGTGCAGCCGGGAGTCCCGGTCCTGGCGCCTTCGTTCGGGAAGGAATCCTCGAGTGTATGCAATTTTAGCCCCCGGTCGGCAGAAGCACCGGCACACGAACGATGGCCCTTTTAAACAGAAGGAGGGGCTTTACCCTTAGGCTTTCACCTCCTATTTGTGCGCCGCGATCGGCTCTACTCGCGCAGCCAGGGCTCCCGGTCCTAGCGCCTTCGGTCTGGAAGGAATCCTCGACCGTATGCAATTTTAGCCCCCGGATTTCTGGCGCACCGGCCCACGAACGGCGGTTCTTTTTTGCCCAGAAGGTGGGGCCTGACCCTCCGGCTCTGGCCTTCTATTTGTGCGCCGCGATGTGTTCTACGCGCGCAGCCGGCGCTCCCGGTCCTGGCGCCTTCGGTCGGGAAGGAAACCTCGACCGTATGCAATTTTATCTCCGTCCAAGCCAGCGCTCCGGCCCATGAACGACAGTCCTTTTTGCCCAGAAGGAGGGGCCTGACCCTCCGGCTCTCGCCTGCTATTTGTGCGCCGCGATCGGTTCTACGCGCGCAGCCGGGGCTCCCGGTCCTGGCGCCTTCAGTCTGGAAGGAAAGGTCGACCGTATGCAATTTTAGTCACCGGCCGGCGCACCGGTCTACGAGCGACGGCCCTTTTTGCCCAGAAGGAGGTGCCTGACCCTCCGACTCTCGCCTGCTATTTGTGAATCGCGATCGGCTCTACGCGCGCTGCCGGGGCTCCCGGTCCTGGCGCCTTCGGTCTGGAAGGAATCCTCCACCGTATGCAATTTTAGCCCCTGGTCGGCCAGCGCACGGGCCCAAGATCGGCGGCCCTTTTTGCCCAGAAGGAGGGACCTGACCATCCGGCTCTCGCCTGTCCCTTGTGAGCCGCGATGGGTTCTACGCGTGCAGCCGGGGCTCCCGGTCCTGGCGCCTTCGGTCTGGAAGGAATCCTCGACCGTATGCAATTTTAGCACCCCGCCGGCCGGCGCACCGGCACACGAACGACGGCCCTTTTTGCCCAGAAGGAGGGGCCTGACCCTCCGGCTCTCGCCTGCTATTTGTGCGCCGCGATTGCCTCTAAGCGTGCAGCCCGGGCTCCCGGTCCTGGTGCCTTCGGTCTGGAAGGAATCCTCGACCGTATACAATTTTAGCCCCCGTTCGGCCAGCGCGACGGCCAGCGAACGACGGCCCTTTTTGCCCAGAAGAAGGGGCCTGACCCTCCGGCTCTCGCCTGCTATTTGTGAATCGCGATCGGCTCTACGCACGCAGCTGGGGCTCCTGGTCCGGGCGCCTTCGATCTGGAAGGAATCCTCGACCGTATGCAATTTTAGCCCCTGGCCGGCCAGCGTACCGGCACACGAACGATGGCCCTTTCTGCCCAGAAGGAGGGGCCTGACCCTCCGGCTCTCGCCTGCCCCGTGTGAGCCGCGATCGGTTCTACGCGCGCAGCCGGGGCTCGCGGTCCTGGCGCCTTCGGTCTGGAAGGAATCCTCGACCGTATGAAATTTTTGCCCCTGGCCGGCCGGCACACCGGCACACGAACTACGGCCCTTTTTGCCCAGAAGGAGGGACCTGACCCTCCGGCTCTTGCCTGCTATTTGTGCGCCGCAATCGTCTCTGCGCGCGCAGCTGGCACTCCCGGTCCTAGTGCCTTCGGTCTGGAAGGAATCCTCGACCGTATGATATTTTAGCCCCTTGTCGGCCGGCGCACGGGCCCACGAACGACGGCCCTTTTTGCCCAGAAGGAGGGTCCTGACCCTCCGACTCTCGCCTGCTATTTGTGCACCGCCATCGGTTATACGCGCGCAGCCTGGACTCCCGGTCCTGGCGCCTTCGGTCTGGAAGGAATCCTCGACCGTATGCAATTTTAGTCACCGGCCGACGCACCGCTCTACGAACGACGGCCCTTTTTGCCCAGAAGGAGGGGCCTGACCCTCCGGGTCTCACGTGCTATTTGTGCGCCGCAATCGGCTCTACGCACGCAGGCAGGGCTCCTGGTCCTGGCGCCTTCGGTCTGGAAGGAATCCTCGACCGTATGCAATTTTAGACCACGGCCGGCCGGCGCAAGGGCCCACGAACGAAGGCCCTTTTTGCCCAGAAAGAGTAGCCTGACCCTCCGGCTCTCCCCTGCCATTTTTGCGCCGCGATCGGCTCTAAGCGTGCAGCCGTGGCTCCCGGTCCTGGCGCCTTCGGTCTGGAAGGAATCCTCGAC
>NW_020920079.1:0-4076 GCF_003984885.1 Neopelma chrysocephalum | reverse complement strand
GAGCTTTCTCTGCTGGCCCCTTTTCCCTGGGAGGAATCTTCATTTGTATGGGTTTTGGGGCAGGGGGGACCGGCACCGGCGGCCCGGGGCTGATCAAAGGGATCAGCAGCCCTTTCCCCAGGACAGAATGCCTGGGAGCTTTGGCTTTTGGGTGCAGTTGGTGGCGCAGCCTGGGCACTCCGTGGGCAGCCAGAGCTTTCTGTGCTGGCCAATTTTCCCTGGGAGGAATCATCATTTGGATGGGTTTTTGGGGCGGGGTGGGCTGGCACCGGCGTCCGGGAGCTGACCAAAGGGATCAGCAGCCCTTTCCCCAGGACAGAAAGCCTGGGAGCTTTGGATTTGAGGTGCAGTTCATTGTGCGAAATGGGCACTCGTTGGGCAGCCAGAGCTTTCTCTGCTGGTCCCTTTTCCCTGGGAGGAATCTTCATTTGGATCGGTTTGGGGGCAGGGGGGGCCGGCACCGGCGGCCCGGAGCTGACCAAAGGGATCCGCAGCCCTTTCCCCAGCACAGAAAGCCTGGGACCTTTGGCTTTGCGGTGCAGTTGGTGGTGTGAACTGGGCACTCCGTGGGCAGTCAGAGCTTTCTCTGCTGGCCCCTTTTCCCTGGGAGGAATCTTCATTTGGATGGGTTTTGGGGCCGGGGGGGCCGGCACCGGCGGCCCGGGGCTGACCAAAGGGATCAGCAGCCCTTTGCACAGGACAAAAAGCCTGGGAGCTTTGGTTTTGAGGTGCAGTTGGTGGTGCAGCCTGGGTACTCGGTGGGCAGCCAGAGCTTTCTGTGCTGGCCCCTTTTCCCTGCGAGGAATCTTCACTTGGATGGGTTTTGGGGCGGGGGGGCCGGACCCCACGGCCTGGGGTTGACCAAAGGGATCAGCAGCCCTTTGCCCAGCACAGAAGCCTGGGACCTTTGGCTTTTGCGTGCAGGTATTGGCACAGCCTGGGCATTCCGTGGGCAGCCAGAGCTTTCTGTGCTGGTCCCTTTTCCCTGGGAGGAATCTTCATTTGTCTGGGTTTTGGGGCGGGGGGGGCCGGCACCGGCAGACCGGGGCTGACCAAAGGGATCAGCAGCCCTTTGCCCAGGACAGAAAACCTGGGAGATTTGGCTTTTGGGTGCAGTTGGTGGCGCAGCCTGGGCACTCTGTTAGTAGCCAGAGCTTTCTCTGCTGGCCCCTTTTCCCTGGGAGGAATCTTCATTTGGATGGGTTTTGGGGCGGGGGGGGGTCCATCACTGTCGGCCCGGGGCTGACCAAAGGGATCAGCAGCCCTTTGCCCAGGACAGAAAGTCTGGGAACTTTGGCTATTTGGTGCATAAGGTGACGCAGCCTGGGTACTCCCTGGGCAGTTGGAACTTTCTGTGCTGGCACCTTTTCCCCAGGAGGAATCTTCATTTGTATAGGTTTTTGGGACGGGGGGGCCAGCACCGGCCTCCCGGTTCTGACCAAAGGGATCAGCAGCCCTTTCCCCAGGACAGAAAGCCTGGGAGCTTTGGCCTTTGGGTGCAGTTGCTGGTACAGCCTGGGCACTCCGTGGGCAGCCAGAGCTTTCTGTGCTGGAACTTTTTCCCTGGGAGGAATCTTCATTTGTATGGGTTTTGGGGCGGGGAGGCAGGCACCGGCAGCACGGGGCTGACCAAAGGGATCAGCAGCCCTTTGCCCAGGACAGAAAGCCATGGAATTTTGGCTATTGGGTGCAGTTGGTGACGCAGCCTCAGCACTCCGTTGGCAGCCAGAGCTTTCTGTGCTGGCACCTTTGTTGTGGGAGGAATCTTCATCCGTATGCAATTTTGGGAGTCGGGCTGGCAGTTGGGAGGCAGGGCTGAAAACAGGAAATAACAGCCCTTATCGCCCGGAAAGAAAGCCTGGAATCTGTGACTTTGTGGTGCAGTTGTTGTGTCAGCCTGGGGAGTCCATGAGCAGCAAGAATTTTCTCTCCAAGTACCTTTGGTGTGGGAGGAATCTTTGTCCGTATGCATTTTTGGGCTTCAGGCTGGCATTTGGGAGGCACGGTTCAAAAGAAGAAATAACAGCCATTACCCCAGGAAAGAAAGACTGGAATATTTGGCTTTGTGGTGCAGTTGGTGTGTAATTCTGGGCATTCGGTGGGCAGCAAGAGCTTTCTGTGTTGGCAACTTTAGCCTGGGATGAATCTTTGTTTGTATGCAATTTTGGGCTTTGAGTTGGCAGTTGGGAGGCATGGTTCAAAACAGGAAACAACAGCCCTTTTCCACAGGAACGAAAGCCTGGAAGCTTTGACTTTGGGGTGCAGTTGGTGTGTCATCCTGGGGAGTCCATGAGCAGGAAGAGCTTTCCATGCTGGCACCTTTGGTGTGGGAGGAATCTTCATCCGTATGCAATTTTGGGAGTCGGGCTGGCAGTTGGGAGGTAGGACTGAAAACAGCAAACAACAGCTCTTATCACCAGGAAAGAAAGACTGGAAGCTTTGACTTTGTGGTGTTGTTTGTGTGTCAGCCTGGAGACTCCTATGGTAGCAAGAGCTTTCTGTGCTGGCCTCTTTGGTGTGGGAGGAATCTTTGTTTGTATGCAATTTTGGGCTTCGGGCTGGCAGTTGGGAGGCAGGTCTGAAAAAGGGAAAGAACAGCCATTTCCACACGAAAAAATCCTGGAAGCTTTGACTTTGTGGTGCAATTGGTGTGTCAGCCTGGAGACTCCCTGGGCAGCAAGAGCTTTCTGTGCTGGAAACTTTGGTGTGGGAGGAATCTTTGTCCGTATGCAATTTTGGAAGTAGGCCTTGAAGTTGGGAGTCAGGGCTGAAAACAGGAAACAACGGCCCTTAACACCAGGAAAGAAAGGTTGGAAGGTTTTAATTTGTGGTGCCGTTGGTTTGTCTGCCGGGAGACTCCATTAGTAGCAAGAGCTTACTCTAATGGCACCTTTGTTCTGGGAGGAATCTTCGTCCATAGGCAATTTTGGGAGTCGGGCCGGCAGTTGGGAGGCAGGGCTGAAAACAGGAAACAACAGCCATTATCGCCAGGAATGAAAGCCTGGAAGCTTTGACTTTGTGGTGCAGTTGGTAGGCCAGGCTAAGCACTTCATCAGCAGCAAGAGCTTTCTGTGCTTGCACCTTTGGTGTGGGAGGAATCTTTGTCTGTATGCAATTTAGGGAGTAGGCCTTGAAGTTGGAGGCCAGGCTAAAAAGAGGAAACAACAGCCCTTATTACCAGGAAAGAAAGGCTGGAAGCTTTTGCTTTGTGGTGCAGTTGGTTTGTCTGCCGGGAGACCTCATTAGTAGCAAGAGCTTACTCTAATGGCACCTTTGTTCTGGGAGGAATCTTCGTCCATAGGCAATTTTGGGAGTCGGGCTGGCAGTTGGGAGGCAGGACTGAAAACAGGAAACAACAGCCATTATAGCCAGGAAAGAAAGCTTGGAAGCTTTGGCTTTGTGGTGCAGCTGGTGTGTCAGCCTGGAGACTCCCTGGGCAGCAAGAGCTTTCTGTGTTGGAAACTTTGGTGTGGGAGGAATATTTGTTTGTGTGCAATTTTGGGAGTCGGGCTGGCAGTTGGGAGGCAGGGCTGAAAACAGGAAACAACAGCCCTTAAGGGTCCCCAGGATTTTTTTGGTGGGGGAGTCCCCCAGGATTTTTTGGAAGGTGTCCCAGGATTTTTTGGGAGGGTCCCCAGGATTTTTTGGGGGGTGTCCCTGGGGGGTGTCCCAGGATTTTTTTAGGGGGTGGGTCCCCAGGATTTTGGGGGTCCTCACCTGCCTGATCTCCCGACACCTCCGTCCCAGGGTCTGGACCCTCATACTCCTCCTCCTCAGCTTGGTCCCCTCTGGCCCCTCCCCCACCTCTCCCCCTCGGCCTCCTCCTCCGTGGCAGGGGAGGGGCTGGGGGAGGGTCAGGGCCCCTCCTCCCCCCTCGGGGAGCCCCCTCTCCAGTTCCCCTTTACTCTCCAGGATGTTCCCCCCGAAAAGGGGCTCCAGCACCAGCTCCGCCCCGAGGGGGCCGAGAACTCCTCAGACGACACCCCCGCCATCCCTGGGGTGAGAAAGGGGGGGTCAGGGGGGTCCCAGAACCCCCCAAAACTCCTCGAATGGCACCCCCGCCATCCCTGGGGGGG
>NW_020920078.1:0-662 GCF_003984885.1 Neopelma chrysocephalum | reverse complement strand
GGAGTGAATTGTTAGATTTTTCTGCATTTTCTGGCTTGGAGGTCTTATAGGGAGACAGGGTAATATTTGCAGGATATTTACGACTCGGTTTAATGTCAGTTTTCGCTGTTAGTTAAGTCTTTGTTCTGCAAATGGCTTGGACTGCTGCCAGCTATATCTCTGTCTGAACTTTTCAAGGATTACAACTGAGCTTCTTTCCTTGGAATTTGGAGCACTCCGTACTGAATCACTTTCGCGAACAGGCAGGCAGAGGCGGGCACGGCCGGGCAGGCAAGGCAAGGCACGGCGGTGCCAACAGCGCACGGAGGCAGCGCACGGCGGCGGGGGGGGGGGCCGTGGCAGCGGCGGGCAGAAACGGCGCGGCTTCTGGCTAAGGCAGCTCGAGGCGACTCCCGGGTCGACACGAGCACAGGAAAGGTGGGAGGACCGGCTCCATGCGGCAGGACAGCGGGGCCGGGTACGGCTCCAGGCGGCAACAGGGCAGCAACTTTAGAAGCGGCGGTGGGAAAAACGGCAGCAGGGGCGGCGGAGAGCTCGCCGCGGGGGAAGGCACAGCTGGCAGTGGCCTCCCTGGCGTCCTGCATAGAGCTAGAACTGTTGAAGGACAAACTGCTGCTGGGGCCGCTGGCTGACGATCGGGCAGAAGCCTGCACTTTGAAATT
>NW_020920077.1:0-1292 GCF_003984885.1 Neopelma chrysocephalum | reverse complement strand
CAGGGCCAGCAAAGGGCATCTGCCCCTCTGGGCTCTGCTCGGGGAGGGCGTGGCTGGACCTGCACCACTTGGGGGCTGCAGTGTCAGCAAATGGGCTGGAGCCGGGCACTGCCACCACCCCAGCACTTCCCTGGGCCCAGCCCTTGTCTGCCAGGGCCAGCATTGCCCAGTGCTCCCCAGTGCCTGCCCAGACTGGAGATCCTAGTCACCTGGCTGTGCCCATTGCCCGTCAGCCCCTTTATCTCCCAGCTCCCTGTTTCCCTGATCCCGGGGTCCTGGTGCCCCAAGAAGGGGGTCAGTGCCAGCCCCCCGTTCAGCCAAGGGGCTGGAGTGGGAACAGGGACAACTGTGTTCAGACACGCCGGGTTTGGGGCTGGGCTGAGCTCTGGGGTGTCCCAGAGGGAAAGGTGTGGGAAGGGATGGGCAGGAGGACATGGGGGGATCAGGCTTTGGGGGCCGTTGGAGGATGGATTGTGTTGTTGTGGGATTGTCCCCACAGGGTATGCAGCTGCTTTCAGCTCCCTGCCCACCCCCTTGGCACCCCCAGGTGCCTGGGCCCTTCCAGGGGCAGCTGCCCCGTGCAGGAAGCTGGAGGGATGCCGGGGAAGGTGTCTGGATGGGTGCCACAGGCGGGATGGACTCTGTGCCAGGGCTGGGCTTGTGGCCAGGGCTGGGGGCTGTGCCCAGCCGGGCTTTGCCCCGGGGGCTCTCGGGGAGGGGGCAGGGAGGAGTCCGGGCAGGGATAAATGTGCTCCTGCCCTTGTGCAGCCTCACCCAGCGCTGCCCAGGCCCAGAGGAAGATGAAGGTCGCTGTGCTCAGCGTGACCCTGCTCTTCACCATCCTGCTGAGCCCCCCGGCAGATGCCAAGGTGAGGTCCCGATGCCACGGGCGTGGGCTCAGGGATGGGCCCCTTCCCAATCCAGGGGTTCCCCCAGCACTCCCCAGCACCCCCAGCCCTGGGCCATGCCACTTTCTTCTGGCCACAATTCCCTCTCTCCTTCCCCTTCCCACAATTCAACTCCTGCTGCTGCAGCTCCGCTTCCTCACGGGATGCTTGCACCCGGCTCCGTCCTGGCACAGTCCCAACGCTTCCTGCTTCTTCTGCCCCCAAATCCCACCTTTTTGGGCCTCCTCATCCCATCCTCTGGTCCCCTGGGGCATCTCCCCTGGATCTCCTCTGCTTCCCAGCCAAGGCAAAGGCCCAACCCAAACTGGGCGGAACTGGGCCAAGCCCCAGTTGAGTTCAAGGAGGACAAACAGGCCCAAGCTCCACACTGGGCTCAAGTGGGAC
>NW_020920076.1:0-910 GCF_003984885.1 Neopelma chrysocephalum | reverse complement strand
CTCCTCTGGAAGTGCCCCAAGAGGTCCGTGTCTCTGCTGTGCTGAGGAGCCCCTGGAGCTGCAGGAGATGCCAGGGCTGGCAGGGCAATCCCCCAAAGCCATTCCCATTGCGGGCGGGTGCGTTCCAGACAGCCAGAGGAGCCCAGAGCTGGAGGCAGCACTGCAGGTGGGGTCTCAGCTGAGCGGAGCAGAGGGGCAGAACCCCCCTCCTCTGCTGCCCACGCTGTGGGATGAGCCCAGGACACAGGGGGTTTGTGGGCTGTGAGCTCCCATTGCTGGTTCACATCCTGCTTTTCATCCCCCACTATCCCCATGGCCTTGGATGCAGGGCTGCTCTCCATCCCTTCAACCCCAAGCCTATCCCTTGATATCTGGGGACATTTGACACCCGCTGGCTCCTTTGATACCCTTTCCCATCCCTCCCAGAGCACGGGGGAGGACTGAGGGGCCTTGGTTGATTGTCCCTGATCCTCCCCTGCCCCGACACCAACCTGTGCTCCTTGAGGACGGTGCTTGGACAGCCCCAGTCAGACCCTGTTTCCCACTGTGCCCCCAAACCACTGGATGCCCCTGGGGATGTAGAAACACACATGGACACAGGAACGCACCCGTGGATGTGGGAACACAAACACACACAGACAGACACAGAGCATTTGTTTTGCTGCAGGGGTTTATTGATCATTCCAGGGAAATTCCCAGGGCACCCAGGGGATCAGGGGAGTCCTCCAGGGATGATCATCTCCTCATGCCACTGGAGGGGGCCAGGACACAGGTGTCACCACCACTTCCAGTCCTGAAAGACAGAGCCCCAAACGTCACCCCCGGTGTCCACAGGGACATGGGAGGGGCCTTGTCCCCACCCCGTCTGTCTGCAGGGACCTGGGGCAGGAGAAGGGAATTGGATCCTGAG
>NW_020920075.1:0-438 GCF_003984885.1 Neopelma chrysocephalum | reverse complement strand
GAGCCCCCATTCCCGGAAGGAGACCCCCCTGAACACGCATTTCTGGGAACGGGAACCCCCCTGAACTTCCATTTCCGGACACCGGGACCGCCCTCCACCCTCTCCCTCAGCACCGGGTTCCCCTTTAACCTCTTTTTCCCGCACCGGGACCCCCCAGTTTCCATTTCTGGGCACCGAGACCCCCCTGAACACCCATTCCCGGGCACGGAAACCCCCCTGAACCCGCATTTCTGGGCACTGGGAACCCCCTGAATCCCCTTATCCTGCACCAGGACCCCCTGAACCCCCATCCCTGGCTCCAGGATCCCTCTGAACCCCCTTATCCTCAACAAATTGTGCCCCTTTTCTTGCCAATCCCGCCCCTCCCAGCCCCCTCATCCTCCCCTTTCTTTGACCCTGGGACCCCCTGGACCCCCATTCCTGCCCTTCCCAGACCCC
>NW_020920074.1:0-1743 GCF_003984885.1 Neopelma chrysocephalum | reverse complement strand
CCCAGCACTGGGGGCTCTATCACGCCTCCCGTCACGGCCACTTCTGGATCTGCTGGATGAATTTGAGGTCCGACGCTGCTGGTGGGAGTTGTTTTGCCTTTGGGAGGTCCTGGCTGTTGTCTCCCTTGAGTTTCGTCTCCCAGCACTCGGTGCTGGCGTGCAGTTCCTGTCACGGGGACTTCTGGACCGGTAGGATGGATTTGACGTCCGACTTTGGCGGCGGGAGCGATTTTGCCTGCGGGATGTCCCTGATTCTTCCTGGCTGGGAGTGCAGGTCTCAGGACTTGGTGCTGGCACAGGGGACCTGTCACGGCGACTTCTGGACCGAAGGCGTGGATTTTGTGACCGACGTTGCTGGCGGGAGCGGTTTCGGCTGCGGGATGTCTCTGATGCTTCCTGGGTGGAGGTGCAGCTCCCGGCCCTTGGTGTTCTCACACGGCTCCTGTGACGTCGACTTCTGGAGCGAAGGTGTGGATTTTGGGGCCGACGTTGCTCGCAGGAGCGGTTTCGGCTGCGGGATGTCTCTGATGCCTCCTCGCTGCGTCTGCGCCTCCGAGGACTTGGTGGTGGTGGTAAACAGCTCCTGTCCTGGGGACTCGGGGACCGGAGGTCTGGCGAACATCTCCTGTCACAGGGACTCGGGTACCGAAGGTGTGGATTCTGGGGCCGACTTTGCCGGCGGGAGCGTTTTCGCCTGGGGGATGTCCCTGATTGTCCCTGCCTGGGTCTGCGCCTCGCAGCAGTTGGTTCCGGCACATGGCTGCTGTCACGGGGACTTCTGGACCGAGGATGTGGATTTGGGGGCCGACTTTGCCGGCGGGTGCGGTTTTGCCGGCGGCCAGGCCCCCGACTGCGAGAGCAGCTGCTGCCCTCAGTTTCTGGGATGTTGCTGTGGGATGGCCTCGATGTTACCTGACTATAAGGGCTGGGGCTGCTCATCTCCTCTGAGGGAGATTCCAGAGACTGCTCTGATGCTGCCTGTTGGCTGGTGCTGGGGGTGATGGTCTCATGTTCTGTTGACACAGCAGGAGACTCCTCCATGAGTCTGGCAAGGATTGAGAATTCACCGGAGGCTGTAAGGGGAAGCAGGAAGGTCAAGACCGCCCCAGGCCCAAGACAGGCCAGGCCAGAGCAGTGCCCGCAGCCCTCCTGGAGCTGACAGGCTCTGCCAAGACCACCCTGGGCACCCATTGCCAGGCCCAGGGGCACCTGACCCAGGGGCATTCAGGTGCTTTGCTTCTTACATGTCAGGTACTCAGCACAGCTGTCACAGTCACAGTTGTTCGTGCAGGCTGTCGTGCCACAGCAGTGTCTGCGGATGCTCTGGCCAGCACAGTTGTCACATTCCCAGCTGGTTGTGCTGTCCCTCAGGCCAGAGCAGTGTCTGTGGGTGCCCTCGGCACCACAGGAGGAGCACAGGAGCAATTCCCAAGGCCTGGGGAAGCAAACGGGTTCATGGAGGTGAGGACAAAGTGTCCAAAGCGTGGGATTATCTGGCTGAGCTCTTCTCCTGGGTCCTTCAAGCCCTGCAGAGCCCTGGGAGGCAGCTTTGGCAACTTACCCCTGTTCCTCTGCCTCCTGCCTGCCTCCTGGACAAAGGCACTCACTGGCATCGCAGTGCCTGTGTGTCTCTCCTTGCTCAGCGAACGCATCATTCTCCTCCCATGATGGCTCTCTGATGGAAAAGGGAAAACTGATGAGCTCCCTCTGCCCTGGGCAGGTGCAGGGTGTCCCTGCTCTTCC
>NW_020920073.1:0-1794 GCF_003984885.1 Neopelma chrysocephalum | reverse complement strand
CTGCAGAACCAGGCATTTCTTTGCTCCCCACAGGGTGGTTCCCACCCCCAGAATGGAATCTGGAGGCAGCAGGATGTGCACAGTGCTCCCATTTCCTACAGTGCAAAGGGGCTGCAGGGAATGATTCCCCTGCTCTTGCAAATCTGCCAAAACCTGCAGGGCACAGAAGTGGGAGCTTCAGGAATTTGCTGGCCTTGGGAGTGGAGCTCACAGGGTATTGAGAGGAACATATCCCTTAAATACAATCTCTCTGCATACACAATATCTGTCTGGACAGACAGATAAAGCAATAATCAGATATCTTCTGTATCATATATATGGCACATATTCTATAGAATCCATCCTTAGGTGTTGTATGATAGATCTGTAAGATATTACAAATAATAAGCAATAATAAGGCAAGTGTCCTCCTTAGGGACACACTTCAGAAGGGAACTTGCAC
Organism: Neopelma chrysocephalum; assembly: GCF_003984885.1. Lineage (NCBI taxonomy): Eukaryota > Metazoa > Chordata > Aves > Passeriformes > Pipridae > Neopelma > Neopelma chrysocephalum. The sequence goes on along the minus strand of NW_020920073.1, from coordinate 1,352 downwards.
TTGACCCCCCCCTTCTCTTCAGCTTTGAGCCCCCCGGTGCCACAGAGGGGGACAGAGCTCCTGTGGAACATTCTATTCCACTGACACAGAGCAAGGAATCAACCCAAACTATTGCCTGGGTTTGTTCCCTGGGGGTCTCTGCAGCAGCAAGCCCAGCACCACACTGACTGCTCTGGGCTGTGCAGGCATTTGTGCTTCTGCCTGTCTCACACACACACACAAAAGTCTGGTGTAGTGCTGCCCTCAGGAAAACCCCTCCAACCTTGTTCCAGCTAAAGCCGTGGAATTTGTCTTTGTTTCCCTTGGGTTCAGGGTCAGGCTGTGCCTGTGTCCAGCCCAGAGGCTCAGAAAAGCATTTCTCCCGTCCCACTGCAATCTGCTGCTGCAGACAGGACCCAGGCACTGGTGGCCCTGGGAGTGAACAGCAGAGTGTTTCCAGGGGCTCTGTGAAGGAACACAAGTGTCCAAAGAAACCAGCACAAGTGTCCACAGAAGTCCCAGTCCTTCATCCCTGAATGAGCTCGTTCAGCCCAGGAAAAACTAAGTTTTATTTCCGTGGAAGGAGGTTTTTCCCACTTTAACACCGGTTTGGTTCCAAACCAGTTTCTTCATTTCCTCCTCCAAATTTCCCTGAGGGACACTGACAAGGATCACGGACACTGACAGGGATCACAGAGTTTGTCCCTTGGCCATACAGCTCCTGCTGTTTGGCAGCACAGGAGAGGTTAATTAGAGCCCAGACTCCAATCCCAGGGTGCCCCTTGAAGACGAGCTTGAAATCAAACTGCTTTCCTGCTGGAGGGTTAAATTCAGTCCCCATCACCTTTTTTGGGCTGAATCTTCACATTTTGGAGTATTTTTTGGCTGAATACTAACTTTTTGCAGTTTGGGGTGGCGAGGGTCTTCTTAATATTTCTGAGGGTTTTTTTAACTGAATCTCGATGGTTTTGGTTTTTCTGGGCTGAATCTTTGTGTTTTGAAGGTTTTTATGGTCACAGGATGCCCGGTGAGTTCTAGAGATGGACTTGGGCAGGAGGAACCCCCAAGTCAACGCACTCAGCCCTTGTTTTCTCCCCCATCAGGATTTGTCCTTCCCAAAGCTTGGGCGGATGGAGGAGGAGGCTGCGAGGAAGAGGGAGATGCCTTGGGCCCCCCAGGCAGGTGAGGAGGAAGTCAGTGTCCCTTTGGGCGGGTGTTGTGCTGGCTCTGGCAGCCCAGCATGGCCCCCGGCTGCAGGACAACCCCGCTGCCGCCGCCGTCCTGCCGGGGCCGGAGTTGGGGGGATGTCCTTGGCCTTCCCTGTGGGCCGGAGGCAAATCCCCTCCCTGTCCTTCTTGCTTCCTGCCCCAGGC
>NW_020920072.1:0-487 GCF_003984885.1 Neopelma chrysocephalum | reverse complement strand
CTGCAGGTTCCTGTCCTTGAGCCCAGGCCCTGAGGTGAGGCTGAGAAGTGGCGCGGAGGTGAGCCCAGAGCTGTCCCTGAGGTGAGGCTGAGAATAAGTGCAAGGCAGAGGTGCTGCTGAGGAAGGAGAGTCCCATGGTGGGGAACAGATGAAGGTGCCCATCCCCGAGAAGGTGCTGTGTCCATCCCCTGTGTGCCAGGTGAGCTGGGGCTTTGCTGCAGAGCTGCGGGCGCTGATTTGAGCGGCTGCAAGTGCTGAGATGGTGGCAGCCAGGAACACAAACTGTGCCTGGCCACGGAGCCTGCAAGGAGGAGCAGAGCCAGCCCTGGCAGTGTGGGGGGCCAGGTTGTCCCTGTGGCTTCCCCTGCAGGCCCTGGCTGTCCCCTGCTGGGCCCCTGTCCATCCCCATCAGGTCCCTGCCCGTCCCCCCCGGGCTGAGCTCCCCCCAGGAAGTGCCGTGGAGCTGAAGCTGCTGCCATCCCCCCCC
>NW_020920071.1:0-854 GCF_003984885.1 Neopelma chrysocephalum | reverse complement strand
GCTCAGATTCTTTGCTCCCTTCCTTTACAGAAAGCTCTTCTGCTGTTTTGAGGTTTTGGGGTCCCTTAGGGGCTTTTAGGGGTCCCCGAGGAGGTTTTGGGGGGTCTGTGAGGGGATTTGGTTTTGCGAAGGGACTTAGGGGGAGATTGAAGGTCCTTGAAGGGGTTTGGGAATCCCTGAGGGAGTTTTGGAGTCTCCGAGGGAATTGGGAGGTCCTGGGGGACTTGGGGGGGGTCTTTGAAGAAGTTTTATGGGTTTCTAGGGGGATTTAATAAGTCCCAGACGGTTTTGAGGGTCCCTGAGGGGGTTTTTGGGGTCCCTGAAAGGGCCTGGGGGTTCCAGGTGGGTTTTGCAGGTCACTGAGAAGGTTTAGGGGATTCGGGGGGGAAGTGAGATCTCTGAGGGGATTTGTGGGGTCCTTGAGGAGGTTTTGATGGGTCCAGAGGTGGCTTTCTGAGGGGATTTCAGGGGTTTTGAGAGGATTTTATGGGGTCTCTGTGTCGGCGGACCGACCCCAGGGAAAGGGGATCCCAATTCCCCCCCTGAACCCCAGAGACCCCCAAAACTCATCACACAGAGACCCCAAAGGAAGGGGGACCCAGGGGTCCCCTGAAGCCCAGCAGTGGGGTTCAGGGGATCTCCCAGCCCCCAGGGGAGGGGTCCTGGGGGTGCCCCCAAAAGTCCAGGGGGAAGATGTACCACATCCGGGTAAGGGGATCCCAGTGCCCCCAGTATATCCCAGTGACCTCCTAGTAACTCCCAGTATGGCCCAGTAACCTACCAGTGTCCCCCTGTGTGTCCTGGTAATCCCCCAGTAACTCCTCAGGCCCACTCAGTGTCTTCTGGTTCCCCCC
>NW_020920070.1:0-834 GCF_003984885.1 Neopelma chrysocephalum | reverse complement strand
TGACCTGGTGGTCCCTGAGCAGCCTCCCAGCAGGCAGAAGCCCTTCAGGTGCTTGCAATGTGGGAAGAGCTTCAGGAAGAGCACTGACCTTCTCAACCACCAGCACATCCACACCGGGGAACAGCCCTACACGTGTGGGGAATGTGGGAAGAGCTTCAACCACAGCTCCAACCTGATCCGGCACCGTCGCATCCACACTGGGGAACGGCCCTATTCATGTGGGGAATGCGGAAAGAGCTTCAGCCAGAGCTCCCACCTCATCAAACACCAGCAAATCCACACTGGGAAACGGCCCGGGAAAGGGGTGGGAGAAGGGGAAGAGCGAGAGCGGTGTTGCTGTGGCGGTCCATCCCTGTCTCCATGCCTTGATCCCTGGAGAGTGGAGGAGGCTGGAGAGAGGGGGGAGCTGGGAGAGCCCCGGGAGCCTGGAGAGGGGGGAGTTCAGGCCCCTTGTGCCGAGCCAGCTTTGGGTGCCATGCTGTTGGTGCCAAAATGCCCCTGGTCAGGCTGAACCCAGAGCCTGCCCACGTGTCAGGGGGCCCGATCCGCTCCCTGCTCTGGTTGCCCTGGGGCAGCCTCTGGTGTCCCCCTGCCTGTGGGGCTGTTTGGTTGCCTTGGGCACAGCCGGCCCTTGTGCAGGGCTGTGCCCTTGGGGGCTCTTAGGGGTGGGCAGGAGGTGTTTTTTGGGGGTGCCGGGCTGGGTTGGGGGCAGAGCCCCGGCAGTGGACGGGGGGATGCGGGTCCCCCCTCGCAGTGGGGGTTGGTGTTGCTGGGTCAGGCCCCGCCGGCTCCATTGTCAGCCCGGTGCCGGCGGGGGGGGACACAGCGGTTTTG
>NW_020920069.1:0-1282 GCF_003984885.1 Neopelma chrysocephalum | reverse complement strand
ACTTCCTCTGCACTGCAGCAACTGGGAGAGTCCTGCTGAAAGATCCTAGAAGCTGTGGGATGGGCCAGCTTTAGGAGATCCTTCCAGGAAGGCAAGTTGAACTTTCCTACAGCCAGAGAATTCTTCCTTCAAATCCTGGGAAGGTTTCTCGCATAGTGAGAGCTCAGTCACGTCCCAGCCCAGGCTGCCTCTCATCTCTCTGCCTTGTCTCCTGTGCCCTGAGTGCTGCAGGCAGTGCCCTCAGCCCTGCTGGGCTGTGCAGAGGAGCTGCTCACCAGCAGAGCTGTCTCTTTGAAGCTCTTCTTGGTTACCAGGAGCTCCCTGTGTGCCAGGAGCCCGGCCCAGCTCAGCAGCACAGCAACAGCCCCAGGCAGCCCTTGCTCTGCCCCTCTGGGCTCCCTCCAGCTGTCCCTGGGGCTCCAGGGGAACCTGCTGGCACACAGCTGAAGGAAATCATGATCTTCCTTCTCTCAGCTGGGCACAGACACTTCTTTCAGCACTGTCATTTCTCCAAACAGACACAGAGTTAAGTTCAAGAGTCCCCTTTTCATGTCCCATCATTAGACAGGAAACCCAGACAGTGCCCAGGAGGGATCTCCTTCCCCTGCACTGAGGGAAGGGACTCAGCTGAGTCAACAGAGGTGTCTCCTTGTGGCTCTGCAGACCTGGGGCCAGAAGGACACTCAGCTCCCTCCACAACCCCCATGGGCTGGGATTCCTCCTGCCCCACTTCAGTGGGCCCAAAACAGGCCCCTGCAGGTGACTCCTTGTCCCAGCTGCCATGGGAATGAAGGAAGAGCAAAGCCAGGAGTGACCTGCTGGGACACAAAGCCCTGGTTGCTTCTGAGGGGCCAGAGGTGACCGAGATTCCTGCTGGGAACTGCAGGGTCCAATGGAGCAGTTCCTAGGGACAGGGCAGCAGCTGTGGGATCTTCTTGGAGGCTGCTGGGACATTGCTTTGGCCAACTTCAGTGGCAGAAAATGCCCACATGTAGGACAGGGGAACCTGTCACTGTTCCTTCTGTCCAGGGCAGCCCATAGAGGTGTTCAGGTGACCAAATGGAGTCAGGTGGTACAGGGAGAGAGGTCTCTCTCCTCTTCTTTATCAGGGTATTTTCTGGATGTCCTCAGAGTACAATGACAGTTTTCTCCTGGACATGCCTTCACTGCTGAACCTAATTCAGGGCATCTGAGCCTGGATTGAATAGCCAAAGAGGGGCCTGTAGTGCCAGGGCAGGTGCCAGGGCTCTGCAGCACAAGTGCAGCAGCTGCCATGGACAGC
>NW_020920068.1:0-948 GCF_003984885.1 Neopelma chrysocephalum | reverse complement strand
GGATGTTCCAGATACAGGATGTTCCAGACATGGGATGTTCCAGGCACAGAATGTTCCGAACACGGGATGTTCCAGATACGGGATGTTCCAGACACGGGTGGTCCAGAGACGGGCTATTCAGACACGGGTATTCTGGACCCTGGATACTCCAGGCACGGGATATTCCAGACACGGGATGTTCCAGACATGGGATCTTCCGAACACGGGATGTCCTAGACGTCGGATATTCCAGAGATGGAATATTCCGGCCACGGGATATTCCAGACATGGGATATTCCAGACACGGGATGTTCTGGACACGGGATGTTCCGAGCATGGAACCTTCTGAACATGGGATATTCTGGAGACGGGATATTCCTGACACCGGATACTCCTGACAACGGATATTCCTGACACCGGATACACCAGATATGGTATTTTCCAGAAACGGGATGTTCCGGACATGGGATGTTTCGGACACGGGATGCTCCAAGCACGGAATGTCCCAGACACGGGATGTTCCAGATACCGGATGTTCTGGACACAGGATGATTAAGGTATGGGATATTCCAAAAACGGAATGTTCTGAACGCGGGATGTTCCGGATACGGGGTGTTCCAGACACGGGTGGTCCAGACACAGGATATTCAGACCCGGAATATTCCAGGCACAGGATGTTCCAGACATGGGATGTTCTGAACATGGGGTGTTCAAGACACGAAATGTTCCAGACACTGGTTATTCCAGGCACGGGATGTTCCAGACCCGGGATATTCCAGAGATGGAATATTCCGGACACGGGATAATCCAGACATTGGATATTCCAGACACGGGATGTTCTGGACATGGGATGTTTCGGACACAGGATACTCCTGACACCGGATATTTCTGACACCGGATATTCCAGACAGAGAATGTTCCGGACACGGGATATTCCAGATATCAGGTGTTCCAGGCACGGAATATTCC
>NW_020920067.1:0-904 GCF_003984885.1 Neopelma chrysocephalum | reverse complement strand
AATGGCCGCTGGAGCGTTTTAGTCCTTGGGAAGCAGCCAGGGAAGGGCTGGGACACGTCGTTCAGGATGTGTCCCCGAGCTGCTGTCACCGGGGTTCGGGGTGTCACCCCGCATCCCCAACTCTGCGACAGCGCCCGCCGGGTGCAAGGGGGTCCCCCAACCCATGCCGGGGCGATGGAGGGGACAAACGGGCGGCACAGCCCGGATTTACAGCCCGAACCACCCCCGAGGGGGCTGAACGTGGGCGGGCGTGTCCCCTCCCCGCCGGTTCCCGGCTTTCCCGGCCCGGCAGCGCCGCTCGCTGGGGACCGGCAGGAGCTACGGACCGACCGCTGGAATGTGCCCCGAGTTCCTGCCGGGAACCTGCCCCGCATCGCTGCTCCGAACGCTGGAACCACAGAATCCCAGGATGGGTTGGGTTGGATTGGAAGGGACCTTAAAGCCCATCTCGTTCCACCCCCTGCCCTGGGCAGGGACACAGCCCAGGTTGTGGGGGGGGGTGTGGGGTCGTGTCAGCTGACTCCCCCCAGAACACTGGGGTTTGGGGGGTGAGAGTTCCCTTGCCGGGGTGCAAAGGGCTAAATCCACCTCCCAGGTAACCCAGGGAGTCATCTCAGGCTTCCGTGGGTAAACCCCAACGCCAAAGCCTCATCCCCGCCCCCTCAGCACCCCATCATCCTGCACCCCAAGCCCCCGTGACCTCTATCAACCCCGGACCCCAAAGCCTCCCTCCAAACCCTCCAGCATCCCCTACCCCAAACCCTCACAATCTCCCTCATCTGCAAACCCAAAGCCTCGCCCCACGCTCCTATCTCTCCTCACCCCAAAGCCCTACAGCCCCCCTCACCCTCAACCCCAACCTCAACCTCCCCAGCACCCCATCACCCCCTACCCCAAACCTCAC
>NW_020920066.1:0-488 GCF_003984885.1 Neopelma chrysocephalum | reverse complement strand
CTTTGTTCTGCTTGGTTCTTTGCTTTAGGAAAATTGCTGTTCATTTTCATGCTCCACTGGAACACGTCATGAATTCCAAATGTTTCCTAATCCGAGGGGAGAGGTTTCTATGGCATCAGAGGTCCCGCCCCTCGCGACACATTGTCAATAAACCATCCAGCTGACTGGGATTGGTTGCCTTGCGATCAGTCAATGCTTCGGGGAGTGCTCTATTCTGGTTGAATGTTGCCTTATAAACTTCTGCCAAGCTCCCTTATTTTCTAAAGTTTGCCAGTAAAAGTGTGGGTTTTTACCACCTGAGAAAACGTGTGCAGTGTCTTCTCACTTGTGGTCTCTCTGAAGGTATTAAAAGAACTGAAGGCCCTTTTCAAATATTTGGAGGGCAGAAATTTTTGGTGCCTTTTATATTTTTCAAAGTAAAACACCTTTGCTGATCTCGTAGTTCAACCCTGGAGTCTTGTAGTCACCATCCCTGGAAGTGTTCAAAA
>NW_020920065.1:0-9027 GCF_003984885.1 Neopelma chrysocephalum | reverse complement strand
AGGAAGAGTGTGGCAGCAGGAGCAGGGAAGTGATTGTTGGGCTGGACTGAGCGCTGGTGAGGTCACCCCTGGAGTGCTGTGTCCAGCTCTGGGCCCCTGAGTTGAGGAAGGCCCTGGAGGGGCTGGAGCAGGTGCAGAGAAGAGCAGCGAGGCTGGGGAAGGGAGTGGAGCACAAGTGGTGTGAGTAGAGGCTGAGGGAGCTGGGGTTGTTGAGGCTGGAGAAGAGGAGGCTCAGGGGAGACCTCCTGACTCTCTGCAAGTCCCTGCCAGGAGGTTGTAGCCAGGTGAGGGTCGGGCTCCTGTGCCAGGAAGCAGCAGTAGGACAAGAGGGCTGGGTCTTGAGCTGTGCCAGGGGAGGTTTAGGTTGGATATTAGGAAGCAATTTTTTCCCAAGAGAGTCATCAGGCCTTGGAATGGGCTGGGCAGGGAGGGGGTGGAGTCAGCATCCCTGGAGGTGTTGAAGGTGAGAGTGGATGTGGCATCTGTGCCATGGTCTGGGAAGCACAACGGGGTTGGATCAAGGGTTGGACTTGATGATCTTGGAGGTCTTCTCCAACACGGTTGATTCTGTGATTCTCTGATTGCCATTCCTATGGCAGCACATGCTTGAGGCTCTATCCCCAGGTTGATAGAGATGTCTGTCCATATATATCTGCAAGGTTAGTCTGTAAATGTGTGGTAAATGTTAGCAAAGCAGGCTAAGTTCTGGGATGGTTCTAGAAGGAGAAAGAAGGGTACAACTCCAGTGCAGGCAGGCAGCCCTCAGCTTGCACATGATGTCCCCTCCCTGCAGGTTCCTGTCTTTGAGCCCAGGCCCTGAGGTGAGGCTGAGAAGTGGTGTGGAGGTGAGCCCAGAGCTGTCCCTGAGGTGAGGCTGAGAATAAGTGCAAGGCAGAGGTGCTGCAGAGGAAGGAGACCCCCGTGGTGGGGAAGAAACAAAGTTGTGAATGCGCATCCCCGAGAAGGTGGTGTCTCCATCCCCTGTGTGCCAGGTGAGCTGGGGCTTTGCTGCAGAGCTGTGGGTGCTGATTTGAGCGGCTCCAAGTGCTGAGATGGTGGGCACCCAGGAACACAAACTCTGCCTGGCCACGGAGCCTGCAAGGAGGAGCAGAGACAGCCCTGGCAGTGTGGGGGGCCGGGTTGTCCCTGTGCCTTCCCCTGCAGGCCCTGGCTGTCCCTGCTGGGCCCCTGTCCATCCCCATCAGGTCCCTGCCCGTCCCCCCTGGGCTGAGCTCCCCCCAGGAAATGCCGTGGAGCTGAAGCTGCTGCCATCCCCCCCCTGCAGCCGCTGCCCCAGCCAAAGGAGCAGCAAAGGCAGGGCCAGGAGCAGAGACAGCAGCAGGGGAGCCCTGGGGGAGCTGGGAAGCTCTTGTGTGGGGCAGGAAAGAGGTGCTGGGCACGAGGCCAGGGCTGTGCTGAGCAGGCCCAGCCCTCACATCCCCCCAGCCAATGCCGGCTGCCCGGGGGGCTTGGGAGGGACCCCCAGCCCGTGTGCCCCACACTCAGCTGGCAGAGAGAGAGAGCTAAGGGACAGGACCACGGGTGAGGGACAGGCAGGGCCAAGGTGAGGGCACAGCCTGTGGCAGCAGAGCTGCCCAGGGCCGGGGGCAGCCGGGGGTGTTGGTACCAGCCAGTGCTGGGGCCGAGCAGAGCACGAGGCCTCTTGCAGAGCCCTGGAGCAGCCTCCCACTTGCCAGCCCTGCCCTGGTGGGGTGACACTGTCCCCTCCCTACAGGACATTCCACCTGAAATCTTTGGGGGGGTCTTTTGTGTATATTCCTGGTTGCTGATTCCTGCTGGGGACCTGAGGGAGCCTCTGCAATCCCATCCATGGGGCACAATCTCCTCTGCAGAGCTTGACTCACTGCAGACTTTGCAGGGAAATCTGTGCTGGCAGCTGCATCCTGAGCCCAAGGGCAGTTTCTATCCCCGAGTAATGATCCAGCCTGGGGACCCAAGGGATCCTCTGCCATTCCATCCATGCAGCAGGAGTCACCCTGCTGCCCTTGACTCCCCACAGAGGAACAAGTGCCATCTCTGTCTGGGAGAAGCCAGATGCTGCCCCTGGGCCATCAGAAGTGGTGCTGAAGCCTCTTTCAGCCCAGCCCCGGGTGCAGTTTTCTCATCCCCTCACTGAGTGCCCGCTCCCCCAGCCGGCACTGACCAACCAGGGCGTTTGGCACACGTGGTTTGGTGGTTTGGAGAAACAGCCCCGGGCTGGCAGGGGGCCAGATAACCTTGAGTAACAGCCCTTGAGAGATTGAAGTGAAACTACATTAATAAACCTCTTGATTAATATATAGCAACTCAATCAAGTGCTCATGAAATGACCTCGCTCCCCTCATCCTCCCATATAAACACCATTTTTTGGGCTGAATCTTCATATTTTGGAGGTTTTTTTGGCTAGATCTTAAATTTTGCATTTTGGCAGGGGGGTTCATCTCACTATTTTTGAGGGTTTTTTTGCCTGAATCTTGATGGTGCTTTGGATTTTTCTGGGCTGAATCTTGGTGTTTTGGAGGTTTTTATGGACACAGGATGCCCTTGTTTTCTCCCCCATCAGGATTTGTCCTTCCCAAAGCTTGGGCGGATGGAGGAGGAGGCTGCGAGGAAGAGGAAGATGCTGCGGGCCCCCCAGGCAGGTGAGGAAGAAGTCAGTGGCCCTTTGTTTTGGTGTTGTGCTGGCTCTGGCAGCCGAGCATGGCCCCCGGCTGCAGGACAACCCCGCTGCTGCCGCCGTCCTGCCGGGGCCGGAGTTGGGGGGATGTCCTTAGCCTTCCCTGTGGGCCGGAGGCAAATCCCCTCCCTGTCCTTCTTGCTTCCTGCCCCAGGCCCCGAGCTGAGGACGGAGAGCCCAGAGGAGAAATCCCCCCGTGAGAAGCTGGTGGGAGAGGCTGTTTTGAAGGGCTCCACGGCACAGGATGGCAGCGGGGAGGAAAAGGGCCGGAGATCCCCCTGCAGGAGGGGCTCCAAAGCCAGCCCAGGGTGCTCTGAGGAGGAAAGACCCAGCCTGTGCCGGGAAGGCGGACAGAGCTTGAGGGGGGGCTCCAACCTGGTGGTCCCTGAGCAGCCTCCCAGCAGGGAGAAGCCCTTCAGATGCTTGGAATGTGGGAAGAGCTTCAGGAAGAGCTCCAACCTCCTCACCCACCAGCACATCCACACTGGGGAACAACCCTACACGTGTAGGGAATATGGGAAGAGCTTCAGTGACAGCTCCAACCTCCGCAGTCACCAGCGCATCCACACTGGGGAACAATCCTACATGTGTGGGGAATGTGGGAAAACTTTCAGGCAGAGCTCCACCCTCCGCAACCACCATCGCATCCGCACCGGGGAACGGCTCTACAAGTGCTTGGAATGTGGGAAGAGGTTTCGGACCAGCTCACATCTCCTCCTGCATGAGCGGACGCACACGGATGAGAGGCCCTTCCGCTGCACCGACTGCAGGAAGGGCTTCAAACTGAACTCCTACCTCGTCACCCACCGGCGCATCCACACCGGGGAGAGGCCCTACAAGTGTGAGGAGTGTGGGAAGAGCTTCACTGACAGGTCTGGCTTGACCAAACACCAACGGACCCACCAGTAAGGGAAGCCCTACCAGTGCCCCAACTGTGGGAAGAGCTTTGGCCGCTGCTTCCACCCCGAATGAAGCCCCTGATGGTGAGGCAACCCCTGGAGTCCAGTGACTGTCAGTCCATCCCTTTCGACCACAAAGGGCCAGTCCCTTTCTCAGGGGCAGCTTCTTCCAACAGGACCCTTCTTGGGGGGTGTGTGGAGATTCCTGCCTTGGCTGGGGACCCCCCAAGGTCACTGCTGGAGCTGGAGAGCAGAGATCTCCCCACGAGCGTTGGTCTGGGGGAGTTACATCCATCTCTAATTAAGAATTATTGCTTTTGTGCCAGCTTGAGTAGAATTGCTTCAACAATTGCTGTAGTGTAGAGCACTGTCCTATCTTATCCTGTACTCCTGGTAGTTTTAGTGTTTCTATTGTGCAGTAAATAATTCTGATGAAGATCTTTTGTCTGATCATTTGTAACCCTAAATAATTCCTTTCTATCAATAGATCTGAATTGCCATCATTAAAAGCTGGGGGACAAAAGTGGTTCAGTCACAGCTCTGTAATTCCTCTAAACTGCAACTGTTGGCATGATCCAAGGCTGAGATTGGATCCAGCAGCCCCCAGCACCCCACAGTAAGTTGGGAGCTCAGGGGGGCCACTCCCCTTTCCCAGCCTCCCTGTACCCTCCCTGCCAGACCACCCCCTCTTTTCCACCCTACTCCCTGTTCCTTCCACTTTCCCCTTGTCCCCTCAATCCCCATTTCGCCCCCTGAACAGTTTTGGGGTCCCAATCCCCAGTTTTTGCCCCCTTTCCTGTGGGCACTGAAGGAGAAAATGAGGATGCACACACAGAGTTCCATTGCAGGACTTGTCTGCTCATCTTTCTGGTGTCCCCCTTTCATTGGGGTTCTTTTGGAAACAGCGCCTGGGCTTTGTCTTTTAGTCCACTGGAATTCCCAGCATCACCCCAAAGCAGTGCCCTGATCCCACACATTCCCCTCCCCTCATGTGCTGGCTGTGTTCAGCCACCAGAGAAAAACACAGGCTACCATGCAGAGCGTTCCAAGTGGTTTCCACTTTGGCAAACAGCACTCTCTGGATGGAAAACACCAGTCAAGGCCAAAACACTCCTTTTGGATCCTGATTAACTGAATGCAGCTGCTGCTGCCTTAACTTGTTCCCACAAAAATTGTCAGGGTTCCTTTGGTTCCAGGAGGCCCCACATGTCACAATGGCTCCTTGATTCCATGAGCTTCCACAGTCTCCAAAGGTTCCTCTAGTCCCATGAGGCCCTGCAGTCCCAAAATGCCCTTTGGGTTCTCAGAGATTTCCCATTGTCCCAGGGTCCCTTGTGCTTCAGAAGGAGCTGCAGTGGGACAGTGGCCCCTTGGTTCCGTGAGCTCTGCAGTGTTGCAGGAATCCTTGGGTTCCAGGAGAGCCTGCAGTTTCACAAGGACCACTTGAATCCAGGAGGTTCTGCAGGGTCACAATGGCCCCTGGATTCTGGGAGGTTCAGAAATATCTCAGGGCTGAGAAAATTTGGATTGTTGGGGCTGGAGAAGAGAAGGCTTTGGGGTGACCTAATTGTGGCCTTGCAGTGCCTGAAGGGAGCCCACAAGAAAGATGGAGAGAGACTTTGGACACGGGTCTGGAGGGACAGGATGAGGTTCAGTGGCTTCACACGGATAGGGGGAAGGGTTCCAGCAGATAGTAGGAAGGAATCGCCTCGGAGTCGCTGCTCTGCCGCCACAGCGGCTGCCGCCGGCATCTGTGCCCAGAGCCGCCGCTGCCACGGGGCTGCCGCACTCACCGCCGGGGTTGCCACTCGTGCAGCCGCCGCTCTGCCCCGGCTGCACCGGGACCCGGCACCGCCTCGGGCCTGTGCTGCCGCCTCAGCGGCCACAGGGCACAGAGGGATGGGGGGACCTTTGCTCTGCAGCTGCTGGGGCCTTGCTTTGTTCTGTTTAGTAAAGTTGCTGTTCGTTTTCACGCTCCACTTGAACACCTCGTGAATTCCAAATGTTTCCTAATCCAGGGGGTGGGGTTTCTATGCCATCAGAGGTCCCGCCCCTCGGGACACATTGTCAATAAACCATCCAGCTGACTGGATGGGTTGGCCTGTGATCAGGCAGTGCTTTGGGGAATGCTCTATTCTGGTTGAATGTTGCCCTATAACCTTTTGCCAAGCTCCCTTATTTTCTAAAGTTTTCCAGTAAAAGTGTGATATTTGACCCCCTAGGAAAACGTGTGCAGTGTCTTCTCCCTTGTGCTCTCTCTCAAGGTATTAAAAGAACTGAAGGCCCTTTTCAAATATCTGGAGGGAGGATTTTTTGGTGCCTTTTATATTTTTAAAAGTAAAACCCCTTTGCTGAGCTCGTAGCTCAAACTTCGAGTCTTACAGTCACCATTCCTGGAAGTGTTCAGAAAACACTGAGCTGTGGCACTTGGGGACGTGCTTTAGTGGTGAAGATGCCAGTGTTGGGTTAATGGTTGCACTCCATGATCTCAGAGGTCTTTTCCAACCATAACAATTCTATGATTCTGTGGTGACTCAACCACTTCCCTGGACATTCTGTTCCAATGCTTGATAACCCTTAGCCATCCCTTTGATGCTGCAGCCAAGGAACAGACCAGTGACCTTCACAGTGTTCCTGGATCACAGGATGTCCAAAGCCAAGGACATTTCCATCAGCACCTTGTCCTTCCTGCAGATCAGAGTCACCTGAAGCCTCCAGGCCCTCCATGGTGGCAGAGACCCCCCAGGCAGCAAAGCCCTGTCCTGCCAGGCTGCCCAGCCCAGCCCTGTGTCTCTCTGGCCCTGGGGACAGCAGGGTTTGCTCTCCTTGGGGCACCTCAGTCCCTCTGCCATTGCCATCTGCCCCCAGCCCAGCAGGCTCTGGAGCAAAGCACGGCTGAGGTCCAGCCCAGCTCTGCTCTGACAGAAAAAACCTGCAGTCAGGGACAGGAAGAGGACAAAGTCTTGTTTAACCAGCCTGAGGAATTAATGGGCTCAATGACCTCCTGTATTCCTGGGCACTTGAATGACCCTGTGGATCAGGTTTGGTAGCAGTGAGGGGGCTGCAGGTTTCCTTTAGGGAAGAGGAGATCAAGAGTTGACTCCGTGTCAGCGAGAGCCAGATTCAGGTGGCTCCAAAATGGACCAACCAGTGCCCAAATCTGAGCCAAAAAGCAATTCCAGAGGCACCTCTGTGCTAACCCTTTGGAGAAAGGATAAAATCCAGGGTGCTGGAACCCAGGGAGGAGTGAGAGAAATGTGGGAGAAACAACCCTGCAGGCACCAAGGGGAGTGGAGAAGGTGGATGAGGGAGAGAGAGCCTTGGTGGGCACCTGGCAGCCAAAAGCCAACCCCCCAGCCCTGACAGCCACAGCTCAGCCCAGCACAAAAGCTCCTTTGGGTCTGGAGGTTCTTTCCAACAGCTTTTTAGCAGAGCTGCCAGATGGGCCATCAAAGGTGATGCTCAGCTGGGTCTGAAACCTGGGTGATCCTTGTCAGCCTTGGCTCCAGTAGAATGATGGAAGAGTTTTGGTAGGAAGGGACCTTTGGAGTTCATCTATTCCAAGTCCCCTGTAAAGAGCAAGGGCACCTTCAACTAGATCAGGTTGCTCAGAGCCCCATCCAACCTGCCCTTGAATGTTTCCAGGGATGAGGCATCACCTCTCTGGGCAACCTGTGCCAGTGTTTCACCACCCTCAGTGTAAAAACTTCTTGTTCATGACTAATTCCAATCTGCCCTCTTTTAGTTTAAAATGATCATCTCTTGCGTTATCACAGGTATGATTAGACCCTAAAAAAGTTTGTCCCCATCTTTCTTAGAAGCCTCTGTGGCGGTGCATCCTCCCACCATTCTCCTCAGGCCTGGTCAATGATCTCAGGAGCTCATGACAAGCCTTAACCAAACCAGCTGAGCAATGAAGAGCCCCTGGACTGTACCAGGAGGGTGGGGAAGTGTCCCTGGACTGGACCAGGTGCTCCTGGATGATAAAGGTGGGAACAACCCAGAGTGGAACAGTTGAGGATCTCAGGATAATGAGTCATCCCATGAAAGCCCTGGAACATTCCCTACCTGAGTTGTGGGCCAAATTGAACTGTTTGGATCCAATTCCCAAATATTTTGGAAACTCCAGTCATTCCTGACACCAGGATGGACATTCAGCAGATAACTAAAGCCAGTCACCTTGGGAGCCCACAACCAGCGGGGCTGAGGGAGGCCCTGGCAGCTCCCCAGCACCTCCCTCTCAGTGGGACACCTCTGGCAGCCTCTCCCAGCTCGGGAACCCTCCAGTTTGCAACACTCCAAAGACCCTCGCTGATGCCCAGGACAATTCTGATCCCCCTCAACAAACACTCCTCCAGCTGTGACCCTTGTCTGTTGGGAAACACAAAGGGATTTGGGGGAGTGTTTCCCTGACAACAAGGAGAATTTGGGAGAAGGACCTTTTCACAGCCAGCTCTTGATGTGTCCACACATCTCTGCCTGGGTGTGGGTGTGAATTGACTGTGGTGGGAATGTTGTTATTGTGAATCTATAATTCAGCCACTGTTAAAATTGTAGCAAATCCTATTGAATCACTTGATAACTGTTCAACTGGTCAATAATTAAATGCTAGTAATCTCTTTTGCCCCTTTATATTTGTGTCCAAATCCTTTGCATCCTGACCCTCTTGCATCCCAAGGCTCTGTGTAAATCATTCCCTTTCATAAAAAAATATATTTTTCGCGACTTCCACTTTAAAATCTTCCTCCTTAGCTAAACTACATACCAACTCTAATTAGTTGTTGATGTCTTGAAGACTTGAAGACAACTAAAGAAAGAAAAATAATTTGTTTTTCAGTGTTTTAATGGGTCCCACAGTGTGTTTGGAGCTGCATCAGCTGTCAGTTCAAGATGGGCCATGTCAGAACTGGTGAGGTTGGGGGTGACGAGCAAGGATGATCATACAGGGTTAGTCTGGATCTCCTGAGAAGACATTAAGAATCAAGATCACTTGGAGAACACTTCTATCACCTCTCCTCTGAACTAAAAAATACCCATCATTGAATTAAAAAAAAACAGTACAAACTTTGAAGACTTGTTTTGAAATTGCCTTGAAGACAATTAAAGGAAGACAAAGAGATCCTGAGGGATTTCTGGAATTTAATGAGCCCCACGGTGTGTTTGCAGCCCAGCCCATGATCCTGAGGTACTGAGAGAAGATTGAAGAAGCTGCTGAAGAAGTCAGAAGCCAAACTGCAAGTCCCTTGAAGCATTGCTGGGCCCCACTGAGGGCAGGCACTGACAAAGCCTCCCCAGGGACTCCTTGGAGCAGATCCTTGGAGGCCAGGAGTGCAGGCAGACAAAGTCTCTGGGCAGGCCCCTGCAATGCTGAGCAAAGCCTGCCTTGGTTTTGTGGAGCACAAAGGCCAAGGCCTGAGCCCCAGGCCCTGGCCCAGCAGATCCTGTCCCTCC
>NW_020920064.1:0-774 GCF_003984885.1 Neopelma chrysocephalum | reverse complement strand
ATCCGAGGGTCCCGGATCGCAGGCACCGCTGCCTACAGGACCAAAAAGCCTCCCTCCCTTGTGGAAAACCTGAAAACCACAGGGAGCAGATAGCCCTTCTTGTCATCTGAACAAGACAGAAGGCAGAAGAGCCTCTGGAGAACCTTGTTGCTTATTGATATTCAGAAGACCTTGGACTCCTTTTAAAAGGCAGACAGGCACATTTTGGAAAGCAGGTGTGGGGGGAGCTCCATAAGTTCATACCTGATGCAGTTGCCGAACTGCAGCCATTTTGAATGAGCTGAGTGGCTGGTACCTTGCTGTGAGAGGTGAAACAGCTTCTCCCTGGGATCTGCCAGTATCTATGAGCAAATCCCTTTACCTGTCCCCTCTTGAAATACGGGATGGAAACTCACCTGCCTGACCTGGGCTGACTCCACTGCTCGTAGAGTAGACGGCTTGTTGCAGACATGCCCCTTCAGGACAGAAATTGTCACCTTGTTCTTGGAGGCTTTACAGTGTTTCCACAGTTACGGAGGTGGAGGGAATTGGAAAGAACAGGGAATGCTCTGTCATGGTTGTGACTCTCCTAATTGTAGTGGCTGATACTGATTCAACATCGACCTTTCACTCCTTCAGAATCTGAGGCAGATGAGGATGTGCAGTGCCCTGCTTTTGGACACAGGAGAGGTGAATCAATGAAAAACAGGTCTGCTGATGTGTGTGAAGAGGAAACTTTTACAACTCACTGCTTTGATTTGGTTTCTGCGGATTGCGTAAAGGTTTTTGAAACTG
>NW_020920063.1:0-904 GCF_003984885.1 Neopelma chrysocephalum | reverse complement strand
GGTTCGTAGCGCACCGTGAGGGTTGGGGGGGGGATTTTGGGGGGGTCAGGGGGGTCCCAAAATTTGGAGGGGTCCCAAAAGGGATTTGGGGGCAGTTTATGGGGTTTTGGGGGTCCCTGGGGGGGATTTGGGGGTCCCAGGAAGTCACGACTTGACCTCGTCCAGCACGAACATCTTGATGAATTTGGGGGCTGGGGGGGGATTTTGGGGGGGGGCAAGGGGGGCCCAAAAGGGGTTTTGGGGTCCCTGAGGGTCCCAAAAGGGATTTAGGGGCACTTTGAGGGGTTTTAGGGGTCCCTGGGGTTTTTTTGGGGGGTCTTGGGGAGGTTTTAAGGGTCTTCTTAAGGGTCCCAGATGATTTATGGGGGACTTGGGGCAATTTTGGGGGTTCCAGGGGGGATTTTGGGGGTCTCAAGTATTTTTTTTTGGGGGGGTGGGGAGTCCTGAGGAGTTTTTCGGGGTTCCAGAGGGTTTTGGGGGGAGTTTTTGGGGGTCCCAGGGGGGCTTTGGGGATCCCAGGAGTTTTTGGGGGGGTTATTTTGGGGGTCCCAGGGGGGATTTTGGGGGTCCCAGGTGGATTTTTAGGGGTCCCAGGGGGGTTTGGGGGGTCCTAAGGGGGATTTTGGGGGTCATAGGGGTGTTTTTGGGGGTCCCAGGGGGGATTTTGGGGGTCCCAGGGGGAGGTTTTGGGGTCCCAGTGGGGTTTTTGAGGGTCCCAGGTGTTTTTTGGGGGGGGTTTGGGGGCCCCAGGGAGGGGGTTTGGGGGTCCCAGGTGTTTTTGGGGGGTTTTTGGGGGCCCCAGGGGTGTTTTTGGGGGTCCCCCCCTCAGCCCTGGCGTTGATCAGCCCCCGGGGGGATTTTGGGGGTCGGACCCCGCAGGACGCGGGGCCGGGACCCCCCCCCC
>NW_020920062.1:0-486 GCF_003984885.1 Neopelma chrysocephalum | reverse complement strand
CCTCTGGGACACCACAACCATCTCCTACACAGGATGTGCTGCACAGGCCTTTTTCTTTCTGTTCTTCCTCTCAGCAGAGTATTTCCTCCTCACCACCATGTGCTACGACTGCTATGTTGCCATCTGCAAACCCCTGCACTACGGGACCCTCCTGGGCAGCAGAGCTTGTGCCCACATGGCAGCAGCTGCCTGGGCCACTGGATTTCTCTATTCTCTGCTGCACACAGCCAATACATTTTCCCTGCCCCTGTGCCAGGGCAATGCCCTGGGCCAGTTCTTCTGTGAAATCCCACATATCCTCAAGCTCTCCTGCTCACACTCAGGCTACCTCAGGGAAATTGGCCTTCTTGTGCTTAGTTGCTGTGTAGCATTTGGATGTTTCATTTTCATTGTGTTCTCCTATGTGCAGATCTTCAGGGCTGTGCTGAGGATCCCCTCTGAGCAGGGACAGCACAAAGCCTTTTCCACCTGCCT
This sequence comes from Neopelma chrysocephalum, assembly GCF_003984885.1. Classification (NCBI taxonomy): domain Eukaryota; kingdom Metazoa; phylum Chordata; class Aves; order Passeriformes; family Pipridae; genus Neopelma; species Neopelma chrysocephalum. The sequence goes on along the minus strand of NW_020920062.1, from coordinate 12 downwards.
CCCTCACCTGGC
>NW_020920061.1:0-598 GCF_003984885.1 Neopelma chrysocephalum | reverse complement strand
CCCCCCGTGCCCCCCGTGCCCACCTGTGCACCACGTTATCGGGGTAGTTTGTGTACCCCACGGCGTTGGCCCCCCGCAGCAGCATCTGGAAGGGGATGTTGGGGATGAGGCGCCGCAGCTCCCGCAGCCGCTCCCAGGGACACTCGTGCAGGAACCTCATGGCCACGTCGAAGGTGGCACCTGCGGGGACAACAAGGTGGCACCTGCGGGGACGGCCACGCCCACCTCTGGCACGGCCCCGCCCACCCCGTGCGAGCCCTGCCCACTTCTGTGCAAGCCACACCCTCCCCTGTGCGAGCCCCGCCCACCTCTGTGCAAACCACACCCTCCCCGGTGCAAGCCCCGCCCGCTTCTGTGTAAGCCACACCCTCCCCGGTGCAAGCCCCGCCCACCTCTGTGCAAACCACACCCTCCCCGGTGCAAGCCCCACCCTCTTCTGTGCAAACCACACCCTCCCCCGTGCAAGCCCTGCCCACCTTTGGACAAGCTCCTCCCACCCCCCCAACGAGTCACGCCCATCACTCAAACCCCACCCCCTTGGCCAAGCCCCTCCCTCACCTCCAGCTCTGCCCGCCCCCCCAAGTCCAAGGGCCACACC
>NW_020920060.1:0-429 GCF_003984885.1 Neopelma chrysocephalum | reverse complement strand
GGAGCAGAGTAAAGGGTTTAGGAGGGGTTTGGGGGACAGACCAGGGGGCTTTGGGTGGTCAGAACTCAGAGATTTGGGGGTCAGAGCTGAGGGGTTTGGGGGAGTCAGAACAAAGGGATTTGGGAGGGTTTAGGGGGGTCAGAGCTGAGGGAATGGGGGGCCAGAGCTGAGGGGTCTGGGAGGGGTTTGGAGGGGCAGAGCTTGGATTTGAGGGGTCAGAGTTGAGGGTTTGGGGGACCAGAGCTCAGGTTTGGGGGGGGGTCATAGCCCAGGTTTGAGGGTCCCAGGGTAACAATCCCCCCCCAGGTGGTGCTGTCGAGCTGCCTGGGCTGTGCCACACTGATGTTTGACGAGGAGCTCAGATTTGGAGGCGTCAAGAGCTCGGGTTTGGGGGGTCATAGCCCAGGTTTAGGGATCCCAGGGTAACAG
>NW_020920059.1:0-737 GCF_003984885.1 Neopelma chrysocephalum | reverse complement strand
TCTGTGTCCATTCCCCTTTTTCTGTGTCCATTCCCCTTTTTCTGTGTCCATTCCCCTTTTTCTGTGTTCATTCCCCTTTTTCTGTGTCCATTCCCCTTTTTCTGTGTTCATCCCCCCCTTTTTGGGGTGATTTCCCTCCTTTTCTGTATTAATTCCCCCCTTCTCTGTGTTCATCCTCCTTTTTTTGGGGTGATTTCCTCCTTTTTCTGTGTTCATCCCCCCTTTTTCTGTGTCCATCCCCCCTTTTTCTGTGTCCATCCCCCCTTTTTCTCTGTTCATCCCCCTTTTTTGGGGTGATTTCCTAATTTTTTTGGGTGATTTCCCCCTTTTTCTCTGTCCATCCCCCCTTTTTGGGGGTGATTTCCCCCTTTTTCTCTGTCCATCCCCCCTTTTTGAGGTAATTTCCCCCTTTTTCTCTGTCCATCTCCCCTTTTTCTGTGTCCACCCTCCCTTTCCCTCTGTTCCTCCTCCCTTTTTGGGCTGATTTCCCCCTTTTTGCTGTAATTTCCCTCTTTCCCCCAACCCTCCCATTTTTGTGCCGATTCCTCCCATTTTCACCCCAATTTTCCCCCTTTCCACCCCCAATCCCCCCCCCTCAAACCCCCATTATTTCCCCCCCCTTTCCTGACCTAATTCTCCCCTTTCCTGACCCAATTCTCCCATTTTTCCCCCCAATCCCCCCCTCTTTTCCCTTTTAACCCCCTCCTTTCCCCCCCTCTCTCCCCCCTTTTTCTCCC
>NW_020920058.1:0-385 GCF_003984885.1 Neopelma chrysocephalum | reverse complement strand
GGGGTCTTTGACCAGATTTGGGGTTCAGAGACCCCCCAAACCCCTTTTTATCCCCCCCAAACCCCCTTTTATCCCCCCCAAACCCCCTTTTATCCCCCCCAGACCCCTCTTTTCTCCCCCGAACTCTTTTTTATCCTCCCTAAATCCACTCAAAAATTTCTCTTTATACCCCAAACCCCCTTTTTCCCTGTTTTATCCCCTTCAAAACCCCTTTTTCCCCCCCATTTCCCCTCTCTAATTCCTATTTTCTCCTATTTTTCCCTTATTTTCCAGCTCTCTTCACCCCCAACGTGCTGCTGGAGGCCTCCCGGGCGGGTCCCGGGGGGGTTTCCCTGGACCCTCGGGGGTCCCGGGTGCTGCTGGAGCTGCTGCCCCGAGCCCCCCC
>NW_020920057.1:0-623 GCF_003984885.1 Neopelma chrysocephalum | reverse complement strand
CCGGGACCCCCCCGGGACCCCTCCCGGTGCCCCCCCGACTCACCGCTCCCCCCCCAGCAGCAGCAGGACCCCGAGGACCCCCCGGACCCCCCGATGCCGGTCGGGGCCCCCCCGCTCCGCTCCCGCCATTGCTCCGCGCCCCGCGCCAGGTGAGCCCCGCCCACCGACCGCGCCCAACCAGGCCCCGCCCACCGCCATGTCCTAACCACTCCCACCGCCAGGTGCCGGCGGAAAAGCCCCGCCCCCTTCGCCGCGCCATTGGAGGTCGCACCTGTCTGTTTAAAATGCCGCTCGCTGATTGGTTGGCGCGTCCCCGCCCCTCCGCGGTGATTGGTGGAGAGCACAGGTGGGGGGCGGGCGGGGGTGCGGGGGCCAATCAGAACGCGCGGTTCAACTTTTGGCCAATGGGAGCGCGAGGAGGGGCGTGGGCGGGGCGCGGAGCGTTGCCATAGCGACCAGGGGGAGGGGCGCCGAGCGCCCGCCCAGTTCAAACCAGTGCTCCCAGTTCAGACCAGTGAAGGGAAACAAAGGGACCCTCCCAGTGACCTCCAGTGCTCCCAGTTCAGACCAGTGAAGGGAAACAAAGGGACCCAAAGGGACTCAAAGGGACCTAAAGGGACCCC
>NW_020920056.1:0-662 GCF_003984885.1 Neopelma chrysocephalum | reverse complement strand
CTGAGAATGAAGAGAGAAAAGGAGAGAGAAAGGGAAGATACAGCAGTTTATTCTTTTCTATAGTAATGATACTTGCCAAACATACCTTAATGTCTGAGATTTCTGATGGTGTTTGTTGGCTTTTTTACTGTCATCAGAGGAGTGAATATGACCTTTATGCAAAATAAGCCAAGATCACAATTTTTTTCTAACTAAAAATAACCTCTTAATTTTCAGCTTGTGTTAAAGAAACCTTTTTCCAGAGTTCTCTGCTGTCTTGCCATAGAATTGAAGTGAAGGAATGAAAAAGTGCCCAAATACGTCAGTCCTGCCAAAGGCAAGGAAATCAAGATTTGGCCTTCTGCACTCACAAGGAGCACTGTTACTTTGTTTTTCATAGGGAATTCTCCCAGTTTTAAGCAGAGAGTTGTGCTATTTATCATAGCAAATAAAGTAAGGAAGAATTAGTAAAAATGGGGCAGTGCTTGTAACTCTTCTGCATATATCTGAAATATTTCTTTGTGTGACCTCCCTTTTATCCCTTCATATTTGTGTCTCAGTTATTTGCCTTTTCTGTGGCTGTTTCAGAAGGAGGGCTTTTCTGTTCTTGTCTTCCCAGCTGATAACTTTTATTCCTAGGATCAACTCTCTTCTCCCATTTTTAAGAAAGCAGATTTTTATGA
>NW_020920055.1:0-2130 GCF_003984885.1 Neopelma chrysocephalum | reverse complement strand
GGGGGGGTCGATGTGAGGGTTTGGGGGCTTGCAGGGGGTTTGAGGGAGCAGATGTGGGGTTTGGGGGGCTGCTGTGGGCTTGGGGGGCTGCTGTGGGTTTGGGGGGACTTTTGGGGGGCCTTTGGGTGTTTGGGGGGGGGCCGTGTGACCCCCCCCCGCCCCGTGTGACCCCCCCCCCCCCCCCCCACCCCCCCCCCGCTCGCAGAAGAGGCTGAAGGCAGCGGAGGCCGACAGCAAACTGAAGCAAGTCTACATCCCCACCTAGTGAGTGCTGGGGGGGCTCGGGGACCCCCTCCCGGGCTTAGGGGGGACACGCAGGACCCCCCCTGACCCCCTCCTCACCCCCTTTTGTGCAGCACCAAACCCAACCCCAACCAGATCATCTCGGTGGGCTCCAAACCCGGCGTCAACGGGGCCGGATTCCAGAAGGGGCTGAGCTGCGAGAGCTGCCACAGTCAGTGGGGGCTGGGGGGGGGTCTGGGGGGGCTTTGGGGGGTCCCTGGGGTTGGGGGGGGGGGCGCGGGGGGGTGGGGGGATTGGGGGGGGGGGGCGGGGGGAGGCCCGGGGGTTTGGGGGGCAACGGGCGTGTGTGGGGATTCCTGGGATTCGGGAGGGGTCGTGGGGTTTTGGGATGGGTCCTTTGGGGGTCCCTGGGTTTGGGGGGGGGTCCCTGGGTTTGAGGGGGGGGGGCCCTGGGTTTGGGGGGGGGGGCCCGGCCCCGAGGTGTCCCCCCCCCCACCCCCCCAGTCCCCCCAGTGGTACGCCTGGGGCCCCCCCAACATGCAGTGCCGCCTCTGCGCTTCCTGCTGGATCTACTGGAAGAAATACGGGGGGCTCAAGACCCCCACCCAGCTGGAGGGGGTGACCCGCAGCGCCTCGGTGAGACCCCCAAACCCCCGGGACCCCCAGGAGAGCCCCCTGACCCCCCCTCCTCTCTCAGGAGCCCCATTCCCAGGGTCCCCTGTCCCGGCCCAAAGCCCAGAGCCTGTTCCTGTGCACAGCCCCAGGCTGGGCTGGGCTGGGCTGGGCTGGGCTGGGGGGCTCTGGAGGCTGTTCTGGGGGGGTTACAGCCCCCCTGACCCCCGGGACCCCCAGGAGAGCCCTCTGACCCCCCCTCCTCTCTCAGGAGCCCCGTTCCCAGGGTCCCCTGTCCCAGAGCCCGTTCCCGTGCACAGCCCTGGGCTGAGCTGGGCTGGGGGGCTCTGGAGGCCGTTCTGGGGGGGGTCACAGCCCCCCTGACCCCCCGATTTGCCCCCCAGGAGCCCCACTCTCGGGGTCACCTGTCCCGGCCCGAGGCTCAGAGCCTGTCCCCGTACACGACGAGCCGGGCCAAGCTGCTGGCCAAGAACAGGCAGACGTTCCTGCTGCAGACCACGCGCCTCACCCGCCTCTCCCGGCGCCTCTGCAGAGACGTCCTGCAGCCCCGGCGCGCGGCACGGCGCCCATACGCCCCCATCAACGCCAACGCCATCAAGGCTGAGTGTGAGGGGGGCACTGGGGGGCTCTGGGGGGCCACAGGGGGGTCACAGGGGGTTTGGGACCCCCTACGCCCCCATCAACGCCAACGCCATCAAGGCCGAGTGTGAGGGGGGCTCTGGGGGGTTATTTGGGGGCTCTGGGGGTACAAGAACCCTCTACGCCCCCATCAACACCAACGCCATCAAGGCCGAGTGTGAGGGGGGCTTTGGGGGCTACAGGGGTTATTTGGGGGGTTTGGGAGGTCACAGGGGGTTTGGGATCCCCTACGCCCCCATCAACGCCAACGCCATCAAGGCCAAGTGTGAGGGGGGCAGTGGGGGGCTCTGGGGGGTTATTGGGGGGCTCTGGGGGGTCACAGGGGGTCACAGGCGGTACAGGGACCCCCTACGCCCCCATCAATGCCAACGCCATCAAGGAAGAGTATGAGGGGGTTATTGGGGAGTTATTGGGGGGTCACAGGGGGTTTGGGACCCCCACCATCCCCATCAGCACCATCAAGGCCGAGTGTGGGGGGGGATCACGTGAGGGGAAAGGGGGAGGGAAGGGGGGTCTGGGACCCTCCCCCAGGGGTAATGGAGGGTCCCTGGGACCCCCCCCCGGGGATAACGGGGGGGTGTGGCCCCCCCTGAGCGGCCCCTGTGCCCCCCCCCC
>NW_020920054.1:0-335 GCF_003984885.1 Neopelma chrysocephalum | reverse complement strand
CGCTGGCTCCAAATGCGACTCAGTCCCCCCCTTGACTTACGGGGGGGGTGTGTGTGACACAGGGCTGGGGGGTGACACGGGGGGGGACCGAGCCCCCACTCGCGCCCACGCCGGCGCTGGCACCGTCCCCACGCCCCAGCTGGGATTAGCACTAATGGGATTTGCCATTTCATCCAATATTCCCCTAAAGATGAGCCTGGGAAGGAGGGGGGGGGGCCCCCCTCGCCCCCTGCCAGCCCCCCCCCCTTTCACCCCTGTTAAGCTCTTTCTAATTAAAGGCAGCCCGGGGCTGTCCATCACCGTCCCCTCCGCGGGACCCCCGCGCCGGGGGGGGG
>NW_020920053.1:0-922 GCF_003984885.1 Neopelma chrysocephalum | reverse complement strand
GAGACAATTCAGAGACCCCCCAGGAACAGGGACACCCCCGGGGATGTCAGCACCAGGAGCACGGCCTGGGGGAGTCTGGAATGAGGGGAGAGGGTCAGAGATCACCTAGAGACCACCTAGAGACCCCCTGAGACCACCTAGAGACCCCCAGGGCACCCAGAGCCCCCCCAGGAACAGGGACACCCCCGGGGAGGTCAGCACCAGGAGCACGGCCTGGGGCAGCCTGCAATGACAGCAGGGGGTTAGAGACCACCCAGAAAACCCTACAGATCCCTTGAGACCACCCAGGGACCCCCATAGATCCCTGAGATCACCCAGAGCCCACCCAGGAACAGGGACACCTCTGGGGAGGTCAGCACCAGGAGCACGGCCTGGGGCAGCCTGCAATGAGGGGAGGGGGGTTAGGGACCCCCTGAGACCACCCAGAGACCCCCTGAGATCACCCAGAGACCCCCCAGGAACAGGGACACCCCCGGGGAGGTCAGGACCAGGAGCACGGCCTGGGGCAGCCTGTGATGAGGGGAGGGGGGTTAGGGACCACCCAGGGCACCAAGAGACCCCCAGAGACACCCAGAGCCCCCCCAGGAACAGGGACACTCCCGGGGATGTCAGCACCAGGAGCACGGCCTGGGGGAGTCTGGAATGAGGGGAGAGGGTCAGAGACCACCCAGAGACCCCCCCCAAATCTCCTGAGACCACCCAGAGACCCCCCAGGAACAGGGACACTCCCAGAGAGGTCAGGACCAGGAGCACGGCCTGGGGCAGCCTGTGATGAGGGGAGGGGGGTTAGGGACCACCCAGGGCACCAAGAGACCCCCAGAGACACCCAGAGCCCCCCCAGGAACAGGGACACTCCCGGGGATGTCAGCACCAGGAGCACGACCTGGGGGAGTCTGGAATGAGGGGAGGGGGGTTAGGGACC
>NW_020920052.1:0-544 GCF_003984885.1 Neopelma chrysocephalum | reverse complement strand
GGGGGGGCAGTTAATTAGCCCGAGGGTCGTGGTGAACTCTTAGGCAGTAATTAATTAATTATTTAATTAGCTCGGGAGGGATTCATTAGCCCGAGGTGGCGGTTAATTAATGGGAGGGGCACTTAATTACCTCCGGGGCGATTAATTAGTGGGAGGTCATTAATTACCCAGGGGGACGTGAATTCTTAAGGATGGCAGTTAATTAATGGGGGGTAATTAATTGGAGGTGGGGACAATTAATTAACACGGGGACGGTGAATTAATGAGATTATAATTAATTACCTCAGGCTGGGCCCTTAATTAATTAAATTACCCTGGGGAGCAATTAATTAATAGGGGGTAATTAATTAAGCGGGGAGGGCGGTTAATTAATGGGAGCTAATTAATTCCCGTGGGTTAATTGATTAGGGGGGGTTAATTAATTAATTACCGAAGGGGGGGCGATTAATTCCTAGAGGGGCGGTTAATTAATGGAGTGGTTGATTAACGGGGGGTAATTAAATTGTTGATTAATGAGGGGGGTGGTTAATTAACGGGGGTGGTT
>NW_020920051.1:0-1183 GCF_003984885.1 Neopelma chrysocephalum | reverse complement strand
CTGCCGGGAGTGCTCGGGGAACTCCATCGGGCTGGGGGGGAAAAAATGGGGGAAAAAATTGGGTTAGAGATGAGTCAGTGCTCCCACAGCAGCTGCCGGGAGTGCTCGGGGAACTCCATCGGGCTGCGGGGAAAAAAATTGGGGGAAATTAGGGTTAGAGAGGGGTCAGTGCTCCCAGAGCCCCCGCAGGAGCTGCCGGGAGGGCTCGGGGAACTCCATTGGGCTGCAGGGGGAAAAATTGGGGGAAAATTAGGGTTAGAGAGGGGTCAGTGCTCCCGCAGCCCCCACGGGAGGTGCCAGGAGGGCTCAGGGAACTCCATCGGGTTGGGGGGGAAAATGGGAAAGAAATTGGGGTTAGAGAGGGCTCACTAAGGGGAAAGGAAAGGGGGGATCAGGGGATCCGTGGAGCGGGAATTCCGGGGGGAGCAGGGACAGAGGGACCCGCGGAGGGGCTGCTCTGGCTGGGCAACCCAGTGGGGCCCAGTTCATCCCAGTGGGGCCCAGTCCACCTCAGTGGAGCCAAATCCACCCCAGTGGGGCCTCGTCCACCCTAGTGGGGCCCAGTCCATCCCAGTGGGGTCCACTCAATGCCAGTGGGGCCCGTCCCAGTCAATCCCAGCGTGCCCCGCCCAGACTCAACGACCCGCAGTTTGCCCCATTCAGCCCCAGTGGGTCCCAGTCCCCCCCAGTCCATCCCAGTTCCCCCCCAGTCCATCCCAGTTCCCCGGCCCCGCTCTCACCACAAAGCCGCGGCCCTGCCGACGCCCCGCCCCTCCGCGCTGATTGGCCGCCTGACCCTCCAGCTGCTGCGCTCTCATTGGTTGGGCCGCACGTCACTCAGCGGGGTCGAGCAGGGCGGGGTCAGTGGCGCCCGTTGATTGGCCACGCGTGCCGCCACTCAGAGGAGGACGCTGCTGATTGGCTGCCCGGGGATGGGCGGGCCGCGGTCACCGGGCCGGCGGTTGCCATAGCGAAGCCGGGGGGGCGTTGCCGGGAAAGCCCTCGGGTGGCGGGAAGCGCGTTCTGATTGGGCGCTTGATGTGTCACTCAGCTTTCCCGCGCTCTCATTGGGCCGCGCCTCCTCCCTCATGGTGCGTTCCCGCCCCCTTCCCGCGCCGCGCTCTGATTGGCGGATGCTCCCGTCGCTCAACGCGCCGCGCGCGAATCACAACATGCCGGGGGG
>NW_020920050.1:0-460 GCF_003984885.1 Neopelma chrysocephalum | reverse complement strand
GGGGGGGGTTCGGGGACCCCCAAACCCAGCCGGCACGTCCCTGTCTCCCCCCCTCAGGCCTTCTACATGATCCGCTTCCACTCCTTCTACCCCTGGCACGCACACGGGGACTACGGGCACCTCTGCTCCGAGGAGGACCGGCGCATGCTGCCCTGGCTCCGGGAGCTCAAGTGAGTGCCCGGGGAGGGGCACCGGGGGCTCGGCTGAGCCCCCCCGGGGCTGTGGGAGGGGCTGTGGTGGTGGTGCACCCCCGGCCTGACCCCCTCCTTGTGCTCCCGCAGCAAATTCGATCTCTACACCAAGCAGGGGGACCTGCCCGACGTGCAGCAGCTCCGCGGGTATTACCAGTCGCTCGTCGACAAGTACTGCCCGGGGCAGCTCTGCTGGTGACCCCCCCCCTACCAAAACCCTGCCAGGACCACCCCCCCACACCCTGCCGGGACCCCCGCCGGGCCCCCCC
>NW_020920049.1:0-1556 GCF_003984885.1 Neopelma chrysocephalum | reverse complement strand
GGACGTCACCGTGAGTGCGGGGGCGCCGCCGCCGCCATGGCGGAGCGGGGGGGTCCGAGGGCGGCGGGGCCCTGAGGGCTCCCGGTCACCGCGGGGTGTGAGGGCGGGAGAAGCGGCGGCGGCGCCGCCGGCACCGCGTTACACAACGCCCGAGAAGCGCCTTTCGTAACGCTGACCCGCGCGGGGTCTGGGGCCGCTCCTTTACCGGGGCGGGCTGGGCGGGGCCATGGCGGGTTTTCCGCTAAACCGGCTGAAGGGTTCTTTGGCTGAGAGCTGCGAGGCTCGGGGGTCTCTTTACCCGAAGTCTGTAAAGCTTGGGGACCCCCGGGTCCCCTCGCCTGAGAGCTGCGAGGCTCGACCGTCCCCTCACCCCCGGGTCCCTTTACCTGAGAGCGGCGAGGCTCGACCGTCCCCTCACCTGCGGGTCTCCTCACCTGAGAGCTGCGGGGCTCGAGCGTCCCCTCACCTGCAGGATCCCCTCACCTGAGGGCTGCGGGGCTCGAGCGTCCCCTCACCTGCGGGGATCTCCTCACCTATGAGGTCTCCTCGCCCCCGGGTCCCCTCACCTGAGGGCTGCGGGGCTCGAGCGTCCCCTCACCTGCGGGTCCCCTCACCTGCGAGCTGCGAAGCTCGAGCGTCCCCTCACCTGCAGGGTCCCCTCACCTGTTTTTCTTTATTTGTATTAATTTTTCCCTCTCTGCTCTCCCGTTTGAAAGCGCAGAAAGATCAGCGCAGCTTTGAAACTTTTTATCCTCCTCCGTAATTTGTATATAGTGTCTCAGTGCCTCAGAAAGCAATAAACTGAGAATTGGAAGAAACATAAATTATTGCGTTTAAAAAGAGTCTTTCAGGACTCAGCAGTGCTTGAAGTTCTTTAGTTTGCAGCCTTTTACAGGCGCCCGCAGCTCCACACTCGTAATCCCGAGTCAGAAGCTGGATTGTCATTGATTTCAGCGGGTTTTGAGGCCGTTCTGCATCTGTTCAGGAGGTTATTAGGGAACTGTGAGCTGGAAGATGCTCTTCCCAGCGGGTGGGTCGGCTGCCGAGGAGCTCCCGTGGTCTGACAGGGAACTGTGGCGCCGAACAATAGCCCGGGGTACAGCACTGAACCGTTTTTCTCATCGGGAGCAATTCACGCTCTGAAAAAATATCATGTAATGACTATGAGCTCCCGAGGAGAATGAAGTGTGCTTTTGAGAAGGCAGGCTGGGACCAGCATGGAATGGTGTGGAATGGGTGGGAAGGAACCTTAAAGATAATCCAGCTGCGTTCAGCCCTGGGATCTCTGGCACGGGAAGGATGTGGAGCTGCTGGAGGGGTCCAGAGGAGGCCTCAGAGATGCTGCCAGGGCTGGAGCCAGGCTGGGAGAGCTGGGGGGAGAAGGAAAGCTCCAGGGAGACCTCAGAGCCTCTTCCAGTGCCTCAAGGGGCTCCAGGAGAGCTGGAGAGGGAGGTGGATGCGGGAAGACTTTACTTGTAAAGCCCTGGGTTTTAGACATTGTGATTTCTTGACTTCTTTGCTTCCAGAGCCTGGAGCTTAAGGGAGCAGATGCTCCG
>NW_020920048.1:0-331 GCF_003984885.1 Neopelma chrysocephalum | reverse complement strand
CCCCCCCAATCCTCCCTGTGCCCCCCAAAACTGTGTCTGTGCCCCCCCAAACTGTGCCTGTGCCCCCCAAAACTGTCTGTGACCCCCCAAACCTCCTTTCCCCCCCTAAACCCTCCTGTGCCCCCCAAACCCCCGTTTGACCCCCAAAACTGTGCCTGTGCCCCCCTAAACCCCCTTTTTTCCCCCCAAATCCTCCCTGTGCCCCCCCAAACCCCCCTTTCCCCCCCCCAAACTGTGTCTGCCCCCAGTGTTGGGGGGTCCCGAGGGTGTCGGGGTTGGGGGGTCCCTGTGGTCCCAGTGTTGGGGGGTCCCTGTTGAGGGGGTCCCTGTG
>NW_020920047.1:0-543 GCF_003984885.1 Neopelma chrysocephalum | reverse complement strand
GGGTGGGGGGCAGCTGGCAGGGACCCCCCGACTGCCACGGCCAAGCCCGAGGGGCCAAGAGCACCATGGAGAAGCGGGGGGCACCCGGGGGGGGCAGCCAGCAGGCAGGGCTGGGGGGGGGAGAGCACAGCCCCCCACCCCACACCCGGGGCAGGGGACGGGGACACGTCGGGTCCCCTTTGGTCACTTGCTGTCCCTGCCAGGCAGGGGGGGCCCGAGGCACCGCGAGATGCTGGGGGGGGGCTGTGGCAGGGGGGGCACAGGGAGACACCCCCCCCTCACCAAAGAGTTGCGCAGGGGGACCCCCCCCAGGGCAAAGCGGGGGCTCCCCGTGGCACTGCTGGCCGGGCTTGGAAGGTGGGGGCACAAAGGCAACCGGGGAGGGTCTCCCACCCCCCCAAAACCAGCGCTGCCCGCACCCCCTTCACCCTAACGGATGTAAACGTCCTGCCCCCAGCCCTCGCCCTCCCCCAGGCGCAGGGGCTCCTGGCCCTTGGCCCGGCCCCGCAGCCCCCGGCCCTCCTCGGCCCCGTCCCCGGGGGG
>NW_020920046.1:0-507 GCF_003984885.1 Neopelma chrysocephalum | reverse complement strand
CCCCCCCCAAACCGATCCCCAAACTGACTGCCCCAAACACTCACAAACTGACCCCTCCGGGGAACCTCCTGGGGACCCCCAAACCGCCCCCACAGGATGCTGCCCCAGAGCTCCCCAACTACCCCCCCCAGGCCCCCCAGGACCTCCTCCCGAGACCTGCAACCACCCCACAAGTGCCCCCCAACCACCCCCTGCACTCTGCACCCCTTGGTGCCCCCCCAGCCCCCTGATCCCGGGGGTCCCACCTGCGGGGAGAAGACCCTGAGCAGGCGGTTCACGGGGGCTCCCTCGTGGTCCCCGTCGAACTCGAGCCAGAGCTGGGGGGGCTCAGCGGGGTCCCCGTCCTGCCCCGGGGGGGGGTCCCCGTCCTGCCCCACGGCCCCCACCAGCTCCCAGCACAGCTCGGGGTATGTCAGGGCCAGCAGCACGTGCTGGGAGGGGACATCATTGCCACGGTGTCCCCCCCCAGTCCCACGGTGTCCCCCCAGCCCCACAGTGTCCCCCCCC
>NW_020920045.1:0-423 GCF_003984885.1 Neopelma chrysocephalum | reverse complement strand
CCCCCCCCCCCAGAGCCCCCCGAGGAGCTGCAGGAGCTGGAGGACGGTGTCTTTGACACCCACCTGTGACAGGTAACTGGGATCCCCGAACTGGGGTCCCGGATGCCGAGGTCTCCCCAGATTGGGGGTCTCAGACACCGGGGTCCCCCTCGGCTGGGGGTCCTGGGCACTGGGGTCCTTCACTGACAACCCCCCTCCCCATTCCACAGGGTCCCCGAGGCTTCGGCCCCCCCGACCCCCCTCAACCCACGAATTGGGGGGGGGGCACTGGGGGGGCCCAGAGGGAATAAACTGTAGGAATAAACTCCGTGTCCGTGTGTCTGTCCGTGGTGTCTGTCCATGGGGTCCACGGGGGGGGGGGGGGGAATCCAGGTGGCCGGGCCCCGCCCCCCCCCCCGGGTGTCAGCGATGAAGGGGGGAGGG
>NW_020920044.1:0-399 GCF_003984885.1 Neopelma chrysocephalum | reverse complement strand
GCGTCATGGGCCCGGTGGGTTTCCCCCCGGTTTTGGGGGGGTTTGGGACCCCCAAAACCACCCCCCCCGGGTTTTGGGGACCCCCCTGACCCCCCCTGGACCCCCCCCAGATCGATGACAGCCTGGCCAGCCTGGTTATTGCCCAGCTGCTGTTCCTGCAGTCCGAGAGCAACAAGAAACCCATCCACATGTACATCAACAGCCCCGGTGAGGGCTTGGGGGGGGTTTGGGGGGGGTTTAGGGGGATTTGGGGGGGTTGGGGGGGGTTGAGGGGTCTGGGGGGGTCGTGGGGACAAGGCAGAGATTTTTTGGGGGGGATTTATGGGGGTTTGGGGGGGTTTGGAAGGGTCAGAGGGGAGAAGGGACCCCCCTCGCAATCGATGTTACCCCCGGCCCTGG
>NW_020920043.1:0-545 GCF_003984885.1 Neopelma chrysocephalum | reverse complement strand
GGGGTCAGGGGGGTCACCCCAGGGGTCATGGGGGGTCACCCCGGGGTCAGGGGGGTCACCAGGGGTCAGGGGGTCACCCCAGACACCAGGACAGGGACCCCAAGATTTGGGGGGTCCTGGGTGTCAAAGGGCGGGGGGATCCTACCCCCAATTCTGGGGTGGGGGTCCCTCATTTTGGGGTGGTTCCCCCCTGTTTTGGGTCTGGGGTCCCACCTGTGGATGCTCCTCTCGGGGGGCACGTTTTGGGGTGTGTTTCCCCCATTTTGGGGTCCCTGTTTTGGGTCTGGGGTCCCACCTGTGGATGCTCCTCTCGGGGGGCACATTTTGGGGTGCGGTGCCCCCATTTTGGGGTGGATTCCCCCCAATTTGGGTCTGGGGTCCCACCTGTGGATGCTCCTCTCGGGGGGCAGCTCAGCCTCGTAGAACCCGTCCCGACAGTCTTTGCCCACCAGCTCGTGGGGGTGGGGGCGGTGGGGGGGGTCCTTGGTCACCAGCGACACCCGAACCCGGGCGGGACCCCGGTAATTGTTCACCTGCGGGGGGGG
>NW_020920042.1:0-625 GCF_003984885.1 Neopelma chrysocephalum | reverse complement strand
GCTCAGGGCCCCCCCGGCCCCGGGTAGGTCACGGTGACCTCGAAGGTTCGGATCTGCATCGGCTCCAGCCTCACCCGCCGCGGGTCCAGTTTGGGCACCGGGGGGGGCTTGGGGGTGCCTGGGAGGGAAAAAGGGGGTGGTGAGGGGGGGTCGGGACCCCCCCAGGACCCCCCCGGACCCACCTGTACCTGTGGCTGTGGTCCAGAGCAGGCGGGACACGGATTCCAGGGGGATGTCCCCCCCCAGGGCCATCTCCCGCACGGCCGTGACGGTGAAGGCTGAGAACAGGGTCTGGGGGGGGGGAAAGGAGGGGTACAGACCTCAGAGACCCCTCAAACTGACCCTGCACACCCCCCCCAGCCCACCCCCTGGCATGGGGGACTGTGAGGGATCACCCAGACCTGTCCCCCAAACTCCTGACCCCTTCCATGTGTCAGAGACCTCTCCAAACTCCTGAACCCCCCCCCAGCCCATCCCACAGCAGAAACTCCCCCCCATGTGTCAGAGACCCCCCCAAACCTGTCCCCCAAACTCCTGAACCCCTCCCCAGCCCATCCCACAGCAGAAAACCCCCTCACGTGTCAGAGACCCCCCAAACCCAACCCAGGGGAACTGTCAGGGACCA
>NW_020920041.1:0-800 GCF_003984885.1 Neopelma chrysocephalum | reverse complement strand
ATAGAAATGAATTTTTTAGGGATACAAATGATCAGACAAAAGATCTTAATCACAATTATTTACTGCACAACAGAAACACTAAAATTACCAGGAGTACAGGATAAGATAGGACAGTGCTCTACACTAAAGCAATTGTTGAAGCAATTCTACTCAAGCGGGCACAAAAGCAATAATTCTTAAGTAGAGATGGATGGAACTCCCCCAGACCAACGCTCGTGGGGAGATCTCTGCTCTCAACCTCCAGCAGTGACCTTGGAGGTTCCCCAGCCAAGGCAGGAATCTCCACACACCCCCCAAGAAGGGTTCTGTTGGCAGAACCTGCCCCTGTGAAAGGGGACTGGCCCTTTGTGATTGAAAGGGATGGACTGACAGTCACTGGACTCCAGGGGTTGCCTCACCATCAGGGGCTTCATTCGGGGTGGAAGCAGCAGCCACAGCTCTTCCAGCAGTCGGGGCACTGGTAGGGCTTTCCTTACTGGTGGGTCCGTTGGTGTGTGGTCAAGTAAGAGCTGCGGGTGAAGCTCTTCCCACACTCCCCACACTTGTAGGGCCTCTCCCCGGTGTGGATGCGGCGGTGCCTGACGAGGTGGGAGTTCTGCTGGAAGCTCTTCCCACAGTCAGTGCAGCGGAAGGGCCTCTCATCCGTGTGCATCCGCTCATGCCTGAGGAGATTCTCGCTGGTCCGAAACCTCTTCCCACATTCTAAGCACCTGTAGGGCCGTTCCCCAGTGTGGATGCGCTGGTGTTTGCGGAGTGTGGAGCTGTCACTGAAGCTCTTCCCACATTCCCTACATGTGTAG
>NW_020920040.1:0-1982 GCF_003984885.1 Neopelma chrysocephalum | reverse complement strand
TTGACCCCCCCACCCCAACTGTCAACCCCCCTCCCACCCCCCAAATAAAGATGTTTTGTATTTCACTGGAACTGCCTCGTTTTTGGGGTCACCCCCGTTTTTAGGGTCCCTTTTGGGGTCCCCATCCCCTGGGTGTCTACAGGGGTCTATAGGTGTCCATAGGTGTCTATAGGGTTCTGTAGGTGTCTATAGGTGTCCATAGGGGTCCATAGGGGTCTATAGGTGTCCCTAGGGGTCTATAGGGGTCCATAGGTGTCCATAGGGGTCTATAGGGGTATTTAGGGGTCTATAGGGGTCCCTAGGAGTCTATAGGTGTCCATAGGTGTCCCTAGGGGTCTATAGGTGTCCCTAAGGGTCTGTAGGGATCTGTAGGTGTCCGTAGGGGTCCGTAGGGGTCCGTAGGGGTCCATAGGTATCTACAGGGGTCCATAGGAGCCTATAGGTGTCTGTAGGAGTCTATGGGTGTCCATAGGGATATATAGGTGCCTATGGGTGTCCTTAGATGCCCATAGGGGTCTATAGGTGTCTTTAAGGGTCTATAGGTGTCCGTAGGGGTCTATAAGGATTTAAAAGTGCCCCTAGGGGCCCCTAGGGGTCCATAGGGGTCTATAGGTGTCCCTAGGGGTCCATAGGGATCTGTAGGTGTCTATAGGTGTCCATAGGTATTCATAGGGGTCTATAGGGGTCTATAGGTGCCCATAGGTGTCCGTAGGGGTCTGTAGGGGTCTCTAGGTGTCTATAGGGATCTATAGGTGTCTGCAGGGGTCCATAGGGGTCCATAGGGGTCTATAGGGGTCTGTAGGGGTCTGTAGGTGCCCGTAAGGGTCCACCCCTCATTCCCATGACAACACCCCCCATTCCCATGGCAACAACCCCATTCCCACGCCCACCCCTCGTTCCCATGACAACAACACCCTCCGTTCCCATGGAAATTGCACCTCCCCGTTCCCATGGCAACCCCGCCATGCCCACACCCGCCCCTCATTCCCAGGAAAACAACACCCCCCACCCGTTCCCATGGCAACCACGGCATTCCTCATTCCCAGGACAACACCCCCTGTTCCCATGGCAACCTCGGCATTCTCACTCCCACCCCTCATTCCCAGGATAACACCACCCCTCGTTCCCACGGAAACCCCGGAATTCCTGCACCCACCCCTCATTCCCAGGATAACAACACCCCCGTTGCCATGGCAACCCCGCCATTCCTTGTTCTCAGGGCAACACCCCAGGATAACACCACCCCCCCATTCCCATGGCAAGCCTGGAATTCCTCATTCCCAGGACAACACCCCTGTTCCCATGGCAACCTCGGCATTCCCGTACCCACCCCTCATTCCCATGACAACACCCCCCGTTTCCATGGCAACCCCAGCATTCCTCATTCCCAGGACAAAACCACCTCCCCGTTCCCATGGCAACTCCACCATTCTGGCACCCACTCCTCATTCCCAGGAAAACAACACCCCCACCCGTTCCCATGGCAACCCCGCCATTCCCACGCCCACCCCTTGTTCCCATGACAATGCTCCTCCCTTCCGTTCCCATGACAACAACACCCTCCATTCCCATGGCAACACCCCCATGACCACGCCCACCCCTCATTCCCATGACAACGCTCCTCCTCTCCGTTCCCATGGCAACACCCCCGTTCCCATGGCAACCCTGCCATTCCTCATTCCCAGGACAACAACATCCTCCCCGTTCCCATGGCAACCCCGCCATTCCCGCACCCAGCCCTCATTCCCAGGATAACAACACCCCTGTTGCCATGGCAACCTCGCCATTCCTCATTCCCAGGACAACACCACCCCCCCCGTTCCCATGGCAACCCCGCCATTCCCCCACCCCACCCCCCGTTCCTATGACAACGCTCCACCCCTCATTCCCAGGACAACACGCCCCCGTTCCCATGGCAACCCCGGCATTCCTCATTCCCAGGACAACACCCACCCCGTTCCCATGGCAACCCCGCCATTCCC
>NW_020920039.1:0-493 GCF_003984885.1 Neopelma chrysocephalum | reverse complement strand
GCCCCGAGCCTGTCCCTTGATATCTGGGGGCATTTGACACCCGCTGGATCCTTTGGTCCCCTTTCCCATCCCTCCCAGAGCACAGGGAAGGACTGAGGGGCATTGGCTGATTGTCCCTGATCCTCCCCTGCCCCAACACCAACCTCTGCTCCTTGGGGACGGTGCTTGGACAGCCCCAGTCAGACCCTGTTTCCCGCTGTGCCCCCAAACCACCGGGTGCCCCAGGGGACGTGGGAACACACATGGACATGGGAAGGCACCCGTGGATGTGGGAACACACACACACAGACAGACACAGAGCATTTGTTTTGCTGCAGGGGTTTATTGATTATTGCAGGGAAATTGCCAGGGCACCCAGGGGATCAGGGGGGTCCTCCAGGGATGATCATCTCCTCATGCCGCTGGAGGGGGCCAGGACACGGGTGTCACCACCACTTCCAGTCCTGAAAGACAGAGCCCCAAACGTCACCCCCGGTGTCCACAGGGACATGGG
>NW_020920038.1:0-338 GCF_003984885.1 Neopelma chrysocephalum | reverse complement strand
GGGGGGGGCCCAGCGGGGGCTGCATTTGGGGTCTCAGCCTTGAGGGGCCCTGAGTAGACCTGAGGGGGGTGAAGGACCCCAAAATTACTCCCCACCCCCAAAATCCCCCCTGATCCCCCAAGTCCCCCTGAGTCCGCCCTTTTCTGGGGTCCCCCCACCCCGTTTCCATCCCCCCTCCCCAATTTTAAGCTGTCCCTTTCCCCTTTCCATTTGCAGCCCGCCCCCAATTTCCTCAATTTTTGGGGTTCCCTCCAAACTCAACCCCTCCCCCATTTTTTGGGCCTCCCCCCACTCTTAAGGACACCCCACCCCTCCTCCACAACTTTTGGGGTGCTCTC
>NW_020920037.1:0-2178 GCF_003984885.1 Neopelma chrysocephalum | reverse complement strand
CCTTCCTTTTGCATCAAAGATGGATTCCCATCCCCAGCTATGGGAAAGATAAGTGGAGGACTACCACCTGGAGAGGGGATGAGAGCTGGGTCCAATGTTATGGTTAGGAGGGAGGGATTTTCAAATTAGCAGAGGGGAAAGGGTGTGCCCTAACAGGCCCTTGGCACACGTAGGAGGAGCAGTTTACTTTTCTTCAGTGGAGTAGGGTGTGCAGGGCAGAGCCGTTCAGGTCTCCCAGTCCATCCGGCTGACTTTGGTAACTCATTTCTTTGCAGTGTCAGAGGGACTGGATGTAAAGCAGAGATAAACAGAATAGGCCGGAGGAGCACAGTGAGAAGGTGGGTTGTCATGTGAGGTCAGAGCCAAGACATGACTTTTGGGCCTAGGTTTACTTGATCATTTGGACGGTTTGGTGGTTTAGTTTTGTTATTTTGGTTTTTTTTGTTTGTTTGTTTGTTTCTTTTTTTTAAGATGTGGAGCCCCTGGCCCAGCAGACGATAGGCATCAGAGGGAAGGTGAGCCCAGTGAGCAAGGTGAGCAGTGACTGCAGGACAGAGCTAGATGCTCTTTTGCAGATGGTGTAGTTTTGGTGAATCTGTGTACATACTTGGCTTTTTGTTTTACAGGCAGTGCACCGACTTGTAACGTGCAGTCCAACGTGACGGGGACCCTGCCTGTAAGAGGTCACGGTCAAGGGGTGTCAGACAGGAACTGCCATGGGAGCAGCACACTCTCGGACAGGATCTCAGTACTGGCATTTGCCTCTGGGTTTTTTTGCAGGAGATGTACGCAGCCTCACAGGGCCGGAGCCAACTCACAATGAGGTGATGGGCACGGTTCAGTCCTCTCGAGCTGTCCTTGTAGGTAATCTCCGAGTATTAAAAGGATCAGCATCCAAGCACTGAGCTTTTTTGGTTGCAGGTGCCATCCAGCTAACCTTTGGGAGCAGATGAGCATTTGAGGTGAGTTGGGGAGAGACAGCAGGAGGAGCAGGGATCCACTGCAGCTTTACAAATGCCCTCTAATTTTGTCTCTCGCTCACTCAGGTATCCCAGAAGATGACAGGCACAGCGTGTGACTGCGGTCAGAGCCAGTGACCCGAGGACCCACCTCAGTGACAGTGAGTAGAGGGATCTTTGGGGCTGGGGCCACGTGCCACACTACTCAGACATTGTGTCTGGTTTTCTTTCTCGTAGTTGACTCCGAGTGATCTCACGACAACAGGAACCTCTGAGCCAGCCCAGGTGCCCCTCCTTTGCATCAGAGATGGATTCACATCCCCAGCTCTCAGAAAGATAAGTGCAGGACAAAGACCCAGAGAGGGGTAGGGAGTCCGTCCAAGCATGTGCATCGCCCAGAGGGATTTTTGAAATCAGTACAGTGCAATGGGTATCCTATAACAGGTTATTTGGCCGCATCAAAGGAAGGGCTTACTTTGTATCATTGGATTCCCGTGTGCAGGGCAGAGCAGTTCCAGTCTGTGTCACGTCCTTTGTCTCGTCCGTGTTTCGTGTCCTTAGGGTTTTTTGTGTCACCGGGTTTGTGTTGTCACGGGTGTGGGATGTCTCACTTGGTCTTGGCCTGGAACTGCTCTGCCCTGCTACATGGATCAGTGGGTAGATGGAATATTGCTCAGTGTCTCACATCAACATGTCAGTTACCTTAGGCAGTGGAGCCGATGGCTGTACAGTCCTGCAGATGGAGCAGGTGTCGGTAACTCGTGTGCAATCATTAGAGCTGAGTGTTGTGGAGCTGATGGTAGTGGGATAGCAGGGCCTTGAAGCTGTGTTGTCATTTGTCTTCTCATATGCTGCAGTCAGAGTTCTCATTTGGTCAGGGTAAATGAGATCTTTTAAATGGTTAAGGTCTCAGTGACCATGCAGGTGACCTGACTAACCTTATTTTTTTTTTTCCCCCCCCCAGATAAGTGGACACGATGCACCCCAGACCGAGACGAGTTGAAGCAGCCTAGGAAGAAGGTTGTATTGGGTGTTGGATGAAGGATGTCAGTTTTAGCCATAGGAGTTCTTTATCTTGTGCCTGTTTGTTTTTTATTTTCCAGACGGGGCACAATCGGTCTCGAGGGGTAGCGGCTCAGCCGGGAGATGAGCGAGGTGAGAATTTTACTCCCGAACTGAATTTGGTGTTAGTTTTAGGATGTTGTCTATTTGTTCAATC
>NW_020920036.1:0-305 GCF_003984885.1 Neopelma chrysocephalum | reverse complement strand
AGGAGCTTATGAAAGGCACATTAGTATGTGCTGGAAAATAATTTTTATATATGAAAACTATTTTATGCTTTATATTATCTGTATAATACACAGTCTTACACAAACAAACCAAGGATGTGCATGAAGTTCACACTAAAGCTCTGTACTATATTTATTGTTCTATGTGATCAGTGCTGCATTCAGGTTACATTTGACTTGCAGATGTAATGGAACCTCAGCAGAGTACAAGAGGGCAACCAAGAAAATAATGATCTTGGGGTGGCAAAGAGGTTTCTCTACATTGCTTTTCTGTGATGAAGAAATCA
>NW_020920035.1:0-400 GCF_003984885.1 Neopelma chrysocephalum | reverse complement strand
GAATTCGCCGGGAGTTCTGCAGGTGGCTTTGGGGAGGTTTGTGGTGCCGGGGGGAGGGTTTGGGGGGACAGGGGAAGCTCGGGGGGGATTTTGGGGTGCCCGGGGGGGGTGTGGGGGTGCCCGTGGCCGGGGAGGGGGGCTCAGAGGAAGGCGTCACACCACTCCCTCAGGCAGCCCGAGCAGTCCCGGCTCTGTTTGGCGTTGGCTCCGCACGTTTCCTTCAGCCACTCCCGGAACAGCTCCTCGTCCTTACGGAGCACCAGGAACTGCCCCAGCACCACGTAGGCCTGGGAAGGGACAGGGGTGTCACCAGGGGGGTCACCAGGGGACAGGGGACACCCCCAGGGGTCACTGACACCTCCCCCAGTGTCCCCAAGGGGCTCCTTTCCCACCCCATTCC
>NW_020920034.1:0-353 GCF_003984885.1 Neopelma chrysocephalum | reverse complement strand
CCCCTCCCTGTCCTTCTTGCTTCCTGCCCCAGGCCCCAAGGTGAGGACGGAGAGCCCGGAGGACAAATCCCCCCGGCAGAGCCTGGTGGGAGAGGCCATTTTGAAGGGCTCCACAGTGCAGGAAGGCAGCAGGGAGGAAAGGGCCCAGAGATCCCCCTGCAGGAGGGGCTCCAAAGCCAGCCCAGGGTGCTCTGAGGAGGAAAGACCCAGCCTGTGCCGGGAAGGCGGCCGGAGCTTGAGCCAGAGCTGTGACCTGGTAGTCCCTGAGCAGCCTCCCAGCAGTGAGAAGCCTTTCAAGTACTTGGAATGTGGGAAGAGCTTCAGGCAGAGCTTCAACCTGATCCAACACCAGC
>NW_020920033.1:0-1027 GCF_003984885.1 Neopelma chrysocephalum | reverse complement strand
CTGACCCTCCGATTCTCGCCTGCTATTTGTGCGCCGCGATCGGCTCTCAGCGCGCAGCCGGGGCTCCCGGTCCTGGCGCCTTCGGTCTGGAAGGAATCCTCGACCGTATCCAATTTTAGCTCCCGGACGGCCGGCGCACCGGCAAACGACCGACGGCCCTTTTTTCCCAGAAGGAGGGGCCTGACCCTCCGGCTCCCTCCTGCCCCTTGTGCGCTGCGATCTGCTCTACGTGCACAGCCGTGGCTCTCGGTCCTTGTGCCTTCTGTCTGGAAGGAATCCTCGACCGTATGCAATTTTAGCCCCCGGCCAGCCGGTGCGCCGGTCTGTGAACGACGGCCCTTT
Source organism: Neopelma chrysocephalum (assembly GCF_003984885.1). Classification (NCBI taxonomy): domain Eukaryota; kingdom Metazoa; phylum Chordata; class Aves; order Passeriformes; family Pipridae; genus Neopelma; species Neopelma chrysocephalum. The sequence goes on along the minus strand of NW_020920033.1, from coordinate 685 downwards.
TTTCCCATAAAGAGGGGCCCTACCCCCTGGCTCTCACCTATTATTGTGCACCACGATCGGTTCTACGCGTGCAGTCGGGGCTCCCGGTCCTGGCGCCTTCGGTCTGGAAGGAATCCTCGACCGTATGCAATTTTAGCCCCCGGCCAGCCGGTGCGCCAGCCTGTGAACGACGGCCATTTTTGCCCAGAAGGAGGAGCCTGGGTCTCCGGCTGCATTCTGCCCTTTGTGCACCGCGCAACGCTCTACGAGCGCAGCCGGGGCTCCCGACTCCGGCGCATCCGGTCTTGAAAGAATCCTCGACCGTATCCGATTTTGGCCCTCGGCCAGCCCCGGACCGCCATGTTGGCGGCCAGTGAACGGCGGCCCTATTTGCCCAGAAGGAGGGGCCTGACCCTCCGGCTCCCGCCTGACCCTTGTGCACTGCGATCGGCTCTACGCGCGCAGCCGGGGCTCCCGGTCCTTGTGCCTTCGGTCTAGAAGGAATCCTCGACCGTATGCAATTTTAGCCCCCTGCCCGCCAACGCGTCGGCCCGCAAACAACAGCCCTTTGTGCCCAGAAGAATAGGCCTGACCCTCCGGCTCCCTCCTGCCCCTTGTGCGCCTCGATCACCTCTACGTGCGCAGCCGGGGCTCCCGATTCCGGCGCATCCGGTCTGGAAAGAATCCTCGACCGTATCCGATTTTG
>NW_020920032.1:0-404 GCF_003984885.1 Neopelma chrysocephalum | reverse complement strand
CTTCCGGGAAAGCGCCAGGACGAAGGAGGCGGGGTCACCTGGGGGGGACCCCAAAACCTGTCACACCTCCCCTGCTGAGACCCCCCAAACTCATCACACCCCCTGCTGAGACCCCCCCAAACTCATCACACCCCCTGCTGAGACCCCCCAAACTCATCACAGCCCCTGCTGAGACCCCCAAACTCGTCACAGCCCCTGCTGAGACCCCCCAAACTCATCACAGCCCCTGCTGAGACCCCCCAAACTCATCACATCTGCTGAGACCCCCAAACTCATCACACCCCCTGCTGAGACCCCCCCAAACTCATCACACCCCCTGCTGAGACCCCCAAACTCGTCACAGCCCCTGCTGAGAGCCCCCAAACTCATCACAGCCCCTGCTGAGACCCCCCAAACTCATCACA
>NW_020920031.1:0-6840 GCF_003984885.1 Neopelma chrysocephalum | reverse complement strand
TATAGTAGTCTAAAATTGATAACCACAACAGAAATCTATAAGCAGTTGGGTAAAAGACAAAATAAGTAAAATTATTTATTATAAAAGAAACTGATAAGATTATATATTTGTGCATACTTGCTTTTAAAAAAGGGCAAAGAGGAATCATGCATTCAGGAAAGGTCTCTGCCTAGCCCCAGTTTTAAATTCGGGCACTGTATCCAAACTTAGAAACACATTGGATTTCAAAATGTTTCGCTCTGGTTTGAATGGTATTAGCTCAGCCAACAGGAAAGGAATCATATTTCAGCCTTCAAAAAGGTGGGAGAGATCCCCCAGACCTAAAACACTCATCCAGAGTTGAGGGAGAAAATCTTCTCTTCCATCGTACCAATAATAAAGATGATACCACTTAATAAGATGAATAGCTGTGCTTAAAGAAACCAGCCAGGAGTCCACCACTCCTGTCTGCGGAGCAAAGTTATTTCAGACCTGATTGTGCCTGGCAGAAGTCTGCTGTGTTTTGGACAGTATGTCAGAAGTTAAGACAGTGAGCTCTTCTGCTTGTAGTGTATTGAAGAGGCTGGCCTTGCAGAATCTGTAATTGGCAAAGGGGAGGATCTCAAGGAAAACCTCTGCTGTAAAACTAAATTTACTGATCTTAGGGGCCTCATATATCCATAGGTTCTAGCTGTATGCAAAAGTTATCTACCATATGGTTGGGTACACGGAAGGAATAAGTTCACAATGTACTCTAAATTGTATAAACAACTGAAGTTTTTTGTGTTGGGGTTTTTTTAAACAGACTCCAAAATATCTTTCTTTTCCTGCTTTGCTTCCAAGATTCTAGTTTCCTGGATCCATTTTTCTTCTGGGCAGAGGAACCAGACTATTGGACCTAGCAATTCCTTAGATCACCACATAATCTGAAATGCACAACATCCTATTGAGGATTATACAGGAGATATTAATTACATAGGTCTTAGACTAATTTCTCTGATACTTTTTCTTTTTTTCTTTTTTTTACAGACTGAAGAGTTCTGCTGTTATTTATGATTATTTGGCATTGCTGCTGGAAAGAAATGGGATGTTGGCAGATCCTATACATAAATAGACATTTCCAGCACAATGACACTTGAAATCCTGATTTACTCCAGAGAATAATCAGTTCTTAAAGCAGCTTCCATGTGAGTAAAAGATCCTCAGAGTTTTAACATGCATATGTTAGCATCATTTGGAATTTTCATGCAACACAACAATAAAGAAACTAAAACGAGACAAGGACAGTATTCACAGCACTGTCTCTATGTATATATTAAGCAATTCCCAAACAATTAAGTATATAAACTTTACATAGGTGGTCAGTATACTGAGGTTCATTTCAATAATAACATTGCAAGGAACAGCACAAGGAAGAGTTTTTAAATTCCATATAAAAAGCTGGACTTTGTTAATCCAAATTGAGCCAGATTTTTTTCCAAGAACTTTATCAAAATATGCTTCTTTCAAAATCTTGCTCACTTGAGAAAATGCTTAGAAAGCTTCTGAATACTTCTGCCCACTGAAAAAGGAATTTGTTTCCTTACAGTTCCTGAAGATCAGTCTCACTTCTTACTTCAGCAAGTGCTTTTGATATGAAGAACATTAGAAAGCCACCAGTAACAAGGTGTTTAACCTGTTTTACCATGGACATTTGGCTGACATAACAGAAACATAAACCTAAAACGCACATCCTGAAACGTGATAGCTTTTAGTTTCTTTCTTTAAATAAAAAACAAACAACAACAGCAAAAATTATTAAGGCTTTAAACATATTCTTCATCAAATCTCCCAGCTTATATTAGGAAAATAACTAAATCAGGAACACAGTAGTTTCTGCTTCAGTAGCAGTTAATTATAGCTACATCTTTACTGAGGCATACCAAGTGTAGAGCAATATTCAACATGTATTTTTGGTCCTTGACCTCAGCAATTTAGGGACTGACTAGAACTTGCTGAAAAATTTTCAAGTAGTGATCCTAACTGGACTGTTGTTATAAATAATATACTTGTTATAAATAATATACTTGGCACAAGTAGTGTAAAACAATCCACTTACCTTTAAACTGTACAAACAGTATTGTTTCACATATGCAAAATTAAAAATACCAACAGTAAGACTGGTAATGTAAAAGGCAACTTCATTATTCATAGTTGTTACACTTTTTTTTTTAACCCATGTACCTGAGAAGCCCTATTTTTCTTCTATCTAAAGGCAAATAATAATGCTTTCTACTGGCTGGTTCTTGACTGCCAGGTATCATCTCATATAGTCAGAAGACAGAGGTCAGCAAAAACCTGCACACAGCAACTGTCAGTCATGGAAATCTTTCCAGCTTTAGCATGACGGCCTAGGCTTCGGATGATGGCTTCTTCTGGTTCACCCCTCAATGAACGAAAAGCTATTCCATTTGCCTGATGGCATTATACACAGCAGCTTCTCAAAGGTCACTGACTGAAGCCACCATGAAATCCTTTTGGTCAGCAATATTAATTATCATAGTAAACCAGACTTGAACTTTTAAGTCTTTTCTATTCCAGAAAACTTAAAAGAGTAATGTTGGGTGTGTGCTTAAAGTTCAGTAGACATTCCTGATAATTTTATCCGTAAACACTAATATTTTGGGACCAGTGCCTTCATTCTAGTTAGCTTAATTCACTATAAGATATTTTATTTAGGTCACTCTGTGATGTTGTGATTCTATGATTTGTACATTTGCATGAAATACAGTTTCACTTACTGAGTCCTTCTCCTCAGGGCTGCTCTCAGTGCATTCTCCACGCAGCCTGTATTTGTGCTCAGGATTGCCTCAACCCACAACCAGGACTCTGCACTTTGCCTTGTTGAATTTCATGTGGTTCACAGAGGCCCACCATTCAAGCCCATCAAGATCCCACTGGATGGTATGCCTCCCCTTCAGCATGTTGACCACACCACCCAGCTTGGTGTCATCAGTAAACTGGCTGAGGGTGCACTCAATGCCACTGTCCACATCGTGACAAAGATGTCAAATAATTCCAGTCCCAATACTGAACCCAAAGGAATGCCACTTGTCTCTGGTCTCTTCTTGGACAGTGAGACATTGACCACAACTCTTTTGAGTGTAAACACCCAGCTAATTCCTTATCCAGCGAGTGATCCACACATCAAATCCATGTCTCTCAGGTTTAGACACTCGCAGAATGGTGTCAAATGCTTTATACTAGTCCAGGCAGATGATGATCATCATCATGGCTAGGCTTCACAAACAAAGATTTGAGAAGGGCTCTACCCACGCTTGCTGTACGCACATTGGTGGCTAAAAAGGCCAATACGAGATAGACATGTCTGATTGCAAAAGGCACAGCAGAAAGACTCCTTAGATGGTATATTCTGCAAGGCATGATTCTTTCTGCGTTGTCTTTTCTCCTCAAGGGTGATCCTGTGTGCTTTCTCAAAAGCATCAGCAGTGTTATAGATGGTGTGTCTCCAGGCCTCCCGATTGGAGGCCAGAGTAGACCAGTTATGGTGGTCAATGTGGCCAAGGCTGAGATGTTGTTTCAGGGAGTCCTTGTATCTCCTCTTCGGGGCTCCTCTCTTGCAGCAGCCAGTGGCAAGTTCACCATAAAGCAGGATCTTAGGGAGGCGGTGGTCCTTCATCCTGGAGACGTGCCCTGCCCAACGCAGCTCTGTTCTCAGTAATACTTGTGACTGCTGCTTGTTCTAGAACAGATGTATTGGTCACATAATCTGACCAGTGGATGTTAAGGATTGTACGGAGGCAGCGTTGATGGAAGCGTTCTAGGAGACGCAGGTGGTGGTGGTAGATGACCCATGATTCAGATCCGTATAAAAGAGTGGACAGCACTATGACTCTGTAAACACTGATCTTTGTACTTTTCTTCAGGTGTTTATTTCCCCAAACTCTTTTATGAAGCTTTCCAAAAGCACTATATGCCTTTGCTAACCTGTTGTCTATCTCCCCGTCAATCTTACCATCTGAGGAGATGAGGCTGCCTAGGTAATTAAACTGCTGGACTGATTTGAGTTCTGATTGGCCAATGGTGATATGGGAATGATGGGGGACTTCCTGAGGTGCAGGTTGATGGAGAATTTCTGTCTTCTTTAAACTGACTTCCAGCCCAAAGAGCTCAGCAGCCTCTGCAAAGCAGGATGTTAAACGCTGCAGGGCTGCTTCTGTGTGGGCAACAAGGGCGGCGTCATCAGCGTAAAGCAGCTCCCGGACAAGATGGTTTAAGGTCTTGGTGTGGGCCTTCAGTCGCCTTAGGTTGAATAGGCTTCCACCAGTACGATATCGAATGTAGATACCGTCCTGATCATCGAGGTCTGCCGTGGCCCTTTGGAGCATCATGCTGAAAAAGACTGTGAATAGGGTAGGAGCGAGAACGCAGCCTTGTTTCACACCATTCTTTATCAGAAAGGGCTCAGAAAGTGTGTTGTCATATCTGACTTGGCCATGCTGATCCTCATGAAGTGAGATGATCATTTTAAGGAACTTGGGAGGACAACTTAAATGTTCCAAAATCTGTCACAGGCCTTTTCTGCTCACGGTATCGAAAGCCTTGGTGAGGTTGACAAAGGTTACAAAGAGACCTTTGTTCTGTTCCCTACACTTCTCGTGCAGTTGTCTGAGAACAAATACCATGTCTGTGGTACTCCTGTTGGCTCTGAAACCACACTGACTTTCAGGTAGAATTCCTTCTGCTATAGCGGGTATTAGTCTGTTCAAGAGTATTCTTGCCAGGATTTTGCCAGCAATGGAGAGCAGAGTAATACCATGGTAATTTGAGCAGTCTGATTTAATTCCTTTCTTCTTATACAAAGTGATGATGACTGCATCACGAAGGTCTGATGGTAGTTGGCCTAGTTCCCAACAGCGCACCACAAACTTGTGAAATTTGGTATGGAGTGCAAGGCCCCCACAAACTTGTGAAATTTGGTATGGAGTGCAAGGCCCCCATGTTTCCAGACTTCAGGTGGAATTCCATCAACCCCAGCTGCCTTGCCGATTTTCACCTGCTGTATGGCCTTGAGGCTTTCTCCTAAGGTGGGGGCAGTATCCAATTCATCCTTTACCGGTTGTTGTGTGATGGACTGAATTGCTGAATCTTGGACTACACGGTTGGTACTGAAAAGAGTCTGAAAGTGTTCAGACCATCGATTCAGAATGGAGGTTTTATCTGTTAGAAGCATTTGACCATCATCGCTGAGTAGAGGGCTTTGTACCTGGTATGTAGGCCCGTATGCTGTTTTCAGGACCTCATAGAATCCTTTGTGATCATCCGTATCTGCGCATAGTTGAGTGACCATTAAATGTCATGGTTTGAGAGCCCCAAAATCCAATTCCCTAGTTCTAGCCCCCCTCCCACATCTCAACCCAGTGTGAGATGGGTTTTCCAGACACCACACGAGACTCAAAATGGGGGGAAGGGAAATATATATTACAAGACTGTACAACATCATCATCATGGCTAGGCTTCGCGAACGAAGATTTGGGAAGGACTCTACCCACGTTTCTTGCAAGCGCGTTGGTGGCTAAAAAGGCCAATACGAGATAGACACGTCCGGTTGCAAAAGACACAGCAGAAAGACTCCTTAGATGGTATATTCTGCAAGGCTCGATTCTTTCTGCGTTGTCTTTTCTCCTCAAGAGTGATCCTGCGTGCTTTCTCAAAAGCATCAGCAGCATTATAAATGGTCTGTCTCCAGGCCTCCCGATTAGAGGCCAGAGTAGACCAGTTATGGTGATCAATATGCCCGAGGCTGAGTTGTTGCTTCAGGGAGTCCTTGTATCTTTTCTTCGGAGCTCCTCTCTTGCGACAGCCAGTGGCAAGTTCACCATAGAGCAGGATCTTAGGGAGGCGGTGGTCCTTCATCCTGGAGACGTGCCCTGCCCATCGCAGTTGCGTTCTCAGTAGCATGGCCTCAATACTTGTGATTGCTGCCTGTTCAAGAACAGATGTATTGGTCACGTAGTCTGACCAGTGGATGTTTAGGATTGTGCGGAGGCAGCGTTGATGGAAGCGTTCTAGGAGACGCAGGTGGTGGCGGTAGATGACCCATGATTCAGAACCATATAAAAGAGTAGACAGCACTATGGCTCTGTAAACACTGATCTTGGTACTTTTCTTCAAGTGTTTATTACGCCAGACTCTTTTATGGAGCTTTCCAAAGGCACTATATGCCTTCGCTAACCTATTGTCTATCTCCCCGTCAATCTTACCATCTGAGGAGATGAGGCTGCCTAAGTAATTAAACTGTTGGACTGATTTGAGTTCTGACTGGCCGATGGTGATGTGGGGATGATGGAGGACTTCCTGAGGTGCAGGTTGATGGAGAACTTCAGTCTTCTTTAAGCTGACTTCCAGCCCAAAGAGCTCAGCAGCATCTGCAAAGCAGGATGTTAAACGCTGCAGAGCTGCTTCTGTGTGGGCAACAAGGGCAGCGTCATCAGCATAAAGCAGCTCCCGGACAAGATGGTTTAGGGTCTTAGTGTGGGCCTTCAGTCGCCTTAGTTTGAATAGGCTTCCATCAGTACGATATCGAATGTAAATACCGTCCTGATCATCGAGGTCTGCCGTGGCCCTTAGGAGCATCATGCTGAAAAAGACTGTGAATAAGGTAGGAGCGAGAACGCAGCCTTGTTTCACACCATTCTTTATTAGAAAGGGCTCAGAAAGTGTGTTGTCATATCTGACTTGGCCATGCTGATCCTCATGAAGTGAGATGATCATTTTAAGGAACTTGGGGGGGACAACCTAAACGTTCCAAAATCTGCCAAAGACCTTTTCTGCTCACAGTATCGAAAGCCTTGGTGAGGT
>NW_020920030.1:0-811 GCF_003984885.1 Neopelma chrysocephalum | reverse complement strand
ATGTCCACCCTGGCTTTGTCTCGTGTCACTGTGTGGGACAAGGGCCGTGGGGACGGGGGGGACCCAGCCTGGGTCCCTCCCTCGTGTCCCTTGTCCCCCCTGGTGGCCCTTGGGGACGTTGAAACTGGTTCAGGTCCCTCCCCCGTGTCCCTCGTCCCTCCTGATGGCCCTTGGCCACCCTTGGGGACATCAGGGCGGGTTTGTGTCCCTCTCCGCTGTCCCTTGTCCCTCTTGGTGGCCCCTGCCCACTCTTGGGGACACTGGAGGGGTCTCTGGTCCTCCCTGATGTCCCCAAGGGTGGCCGAGGGCCATCAGAGCTGGGTTGTGTGTCCCCCTATGTCCCTTGTCCCTCCTGGTGGCCCTTGAGGACGTTGAAGCTGGTTCAGGTCCCCCCCCGTGTCCCTTGTGCCTCTTGGTGGCCCTTGGGGACATCAGAGCCGGTTGGATCCCTCTCCAGTGTCCCTTGTCCCTCCTGCTGTCCCTTGTCCTCCCTTGGGGACACTGGAGCCTGTCTGGGTCCCTCAGCCCTGTCCCTCGTCCCTCCTGGTGGCCTCTGCCCTCCCTTGGGGACACCGGGGTCCCCTGATGTCCCCCACCCCCCCTTGGCCCTGCTGGTGTCCCCCAGCCACCCCTGGGGACACCGGGGCTGGTTTGTGTCCCTCAGCTCTGTCCTTGCCCCGGGGTGGCCCTTGGGGACACTCCTGGCACTATAAACTGTCTCTTGTCCCTCTGGTGGCTTTGGCTTTTCTTGGGGGGGGAATTGGGGACATCCCGGGGGGGCTTTGGGTCCCCAACATGTCCTCTGTCCCTC
>NW_020920029.1:0-557 GCF_003984885.1 Neopelma chrysocephalum | reverse complement strand
CCCCCCCCGTACCCAGACGACGTGCTGCACGCTGTACAGGTCGCTGTCCCCCAGGTAGACCCGGATTGCCCGCAGGGTGAAGCCGAATTTCTTGCCGGGCCGGGGGATGGCGATGGGGGAACGGGGCGGGGCCGCCACGGCCGGGGCCAGTTCCCGGCCCGGGGACGAGTCCCGGGACGAGGGGTCGGAGGAGAGGGACCGCGGTGACATCGGGCTGCCCAGGGGGGACGAGCCCGGAGCGTCCCCTGTGCCCCCGGAACGGAGAGGGGACACGGTTGGCATCGTGATCCCGGTGCCAAAGGGGTTCACAGAGACACGAGAATCCCGCCCCGGGAGACCCCCCTCCATTGGGAGACCCCCAGACCCCGCTGGCATCGCGATCCCGGTCCCAGAGCCCCAAAAATCCCACCCCGAGAGACCCCCCAGACCACGCCCGGGGGTCCCTCAGCACCCCAAAGGGGTCCCAGAGCCCCAAAAATCCCACCCTGGGAGACCCCCAGACCATCCCCAGGGATCCCAGAGCCCCGAAAATCCCACCCCGGAGACCCCCAGACCCC
>NW_020920028.1:0-411 GCF_003984885.1 Neopelma chrysocephalum | reverse complement strand
GGGACACCCCCGGACCCACAGGGACCCCAAAACCCACAGGGATCCCCCTGGACCCACAGGGACTCCCACGGACTCACGGGGACCCCCCCGATCACCAGGGACACCCCTGGACTCACGGGGACCCCAAAACCTACAGGGACACCCCCCGAACCCACAGGGACACCCCCAGACCCACAGGGACACCCCCGGACCCACGGGGACAGCCCTGGACCCACTGGGACACCCCCAGACTCAAAGGGACCCCAAAACCCTCAGGGACACCCCCGGACTCACAGGGACCCCAAAACCCACAGGGACACCCCCCGGACCCATGGGGACACCCCCGGACCCACGGGGACACCCCCGATCACCAGGGAACCCCCCAGACCCACAGGGACACCCCTGGACCCTCGGGGACACCCCCCGACTCAC
>NW_020920027.1:0-346 GCF_003984885.1 Neopelma chrysocephalum | reverse complement strand
CCCCCAAAACACCAGGAAACATCACAAACCCACCCAGAAACACCCCAAAACCACCATAAAATGCCCCAAAACACCCCAAAAACACCCCAAAACACCCCAAAAAAACCACAAACCCACCCCAAAACACCCCGAAAACATCACAACCCCCCCCCCAAAAAAACACAAACACCCCAAAACCACATAAAATGCCCCAAAAACCACCATAAAACCATCATAAAATGCCCCAAAACCACCACGAAACGCCCCAAAACACCCCAAAAATACCCCAAAACATATAATTTGGGGTGGGGGCACACGGTGGGGGGGGGTCCCACATATAATTTGGGGTGGGGGTCGCCCCCTGACC
>NW_020920026.1:0-1674 GCF_003984885.1 Neopelma chrysocephalum | reverse complement strand
GCCGGCCCCGCCCACCGGGCACGGCCACGCCCACCACACCTTGGGGGCGGGGCCCGGCGGAGGGGGCGGGGCCGGGCCGGGAGAACCGAGCGCTGATTGGCTGCGCTGCCGGGGGAACGGGGACCGGCGAACCCCCGAAAGGGCACCCCCGGAAACCGTGACCCGGTACGGGCACCCCCTGCAATGGGGCATCCCCGGAAACCGTGACCCGGTACGGGCACCCCCCGGAATGGGGCATCCCCGAAACCGGGAACTCCCCTGAACGGGCACCCCCGGAAACCGTGACCCGGTACGGGCACCCCCTGCAATGGGGCATCCCCGGAAACCGTGACCCGGTACGGGCACCCCCTGGAATGGGGCATCCCCGGGAACCGGGAACTCCCCTGAACGGGCACCCCCGGAAACCGTGACCCGGTACGGGCACCCCCTGGAATGGGGCATCCCAGAAACCGGGAACTCCCCTGAATGGGCACCCCCTGCAATGGGGCATCCCAGAAACCGGGAACTCCCCTGGATGGGCACCCCCGGAAACCGTGACCCTGTACGGGCACCCCCTGGAATGAGGCATCCCAGGAACCGGGAACTCCCCTGAGCCAGGCATCCCTTACCAGAACCCCTGGAACCAAGTAACCCTGTACAGGCACCCACTGTTATGAGGCACCCCCAAAAACCGGGCACCCCTCTGGCCTGGGAACCCGGTACGTGTGTACTGCGAACCCCCCGCAACTGGGCACCCCTGTACCATGTACCAGGAGCCCCTGCACCGGGTAACCCCAGCACACTGCATCCCCAGAACCGGACACCTTGGACGCGGGGACCCCCCTGAGCCAGGCACCGGGAACTGGATAACTGGGTATGGAGACCCCTTGGAACTGGGCACTCCCGGACCCGGAACCCCTGTACCGGGACCCCCAGAACTGGGCACCCATGTACCAGATAACCTTGTACCGGGCCCCCCGTGCCAGGTAACCCCGTGCCGGGCACAGCTCTGACGCGGGCACCAGGTACCGGGAGCTGCCGCCAGCTCTGCACAAGGCACTGCCTGGCACCGGCCACTGTCACCGGGGCCTGGCCTGGGCCCCAGCACACCCGGCCACAGCTCCATGTCCTGGCACCGTGGCTGCCACAGCCCGGGCATCCCAGGGGGGCCGGGGGTGCCCCAGGGACCCCACGTTGCCAGGACGCGCCTGGCGCTGCAGGAGCCACGTGGGACGGACCGCGCTCAGGGCCGGGCACCGGCAGCAGCACCTGCTGGGCACTGAGCTGCACAGGACCCGGCACAGGACCCACCACAGGACCTGGCACAGGACCCGGCACAGGACCCGGCACAGGACCTGGCACAGGACCCAAGACAGGACCTGGCACAGGACCCAGCACAGGACCCAGCACAGGACCCTGCACAGGACCCGGCACAGGACCCGGCACAGGACCCAGCACAGGACCCAGCAGTATGTGGATGCACAGGACCCCCCGGGCACCAGGACGCACAGGACCCCCGTCCCGCAGGATGAAGCCCCTCAGCTCCCTCCTGTCCTGCGGCTGGGCCTGGCTCCGGCCGTGCGGCACCTCCAGGCCCGTGGCCAGGGCTGAGGCTGGCACCGGCACCGGACACGCCGTGGGGTGAGCAGGGCACGGCTGCCCACCGCAGGGCTGGGGCGGGGGCACTGCAGGGAA
>NW_020920025.1:0-918 GCF_003984885.1 Neopelma chrysocephalum | reverse complement strand
GGAACGTCTCGTTTTACTTCACGTCTCGTTTCACTTCACGCCTCGTTTCCCTCAGAAATTGCCCGGTTTGTCTCTCAAAACCACTTGATTTGCGTCGCGAAGCGTTCGATTTCCCTCACAAAAGCCCGATTTCCCTCACAAAAGCCTTAATTAGCTCAGAAGTGGCTCGTTTCCCTCACAAAAGGCCCTTTTTGTTCAGCAATAATCGCTCTCCGCCCCCCCCAAGATGGCGCCTGCCGGGGTCGGGGGCGCGTCCTTCCCGATCCCCCTCAGGAAACCGTTTATCTAAATATTTATTAAAAATATTTCTTTGTACCATCAAATATTTATATTTTCCTTCCCCGTTTTTTTTTTTTGTTTGTAAACGCCAGATTTCAGAGCAATTTCCCCGCGTCCTTTAAACCCCGGTAACGCCGAACCCTCCCTCTCTCCCAAACCGCCGCTTCTCCCTTTAAAAAGCCTGAAATTTCGAAAAAACGACTTAAAAAAAAAAAGGGAGTTATTTGGGGTCGAGGCGGTTTTGCCGCAGAGCGCGGGCGCGTGGGTAAAAAACAGCGATAAATGGGTTAAACTCAGCTGGCAGAGAAAAGGGCGAAACTGGGGTGAAAGAGTGAAAAAGGGGAATTTTGGGGGGTTTTGTGTCCAGGGCGCCTCTGAAGGGCCTGAATGGACAGCGAGTGATGCCCCAAAACGGGCAGGATTTGCCTCAAAATCATTTTCCCGTAAGGGCTCGTTAGTACTAACGAGGGGACCCCCCCAAGTCAGGGCCGCCCTGACACGCGTGTGACATGGGTGTGACATGTGTGTGACGTTGTGACATGTGTGTGACGTGTGTCACACGCGTGTCTGTGTCCCTGGCCCTGAAATGGCCGCGGTCACGTGGGGCGGCCATTTGGCTGCGTCAGCCCCAAACCCCCC
>NW_020920024.1:0-452 GCF_003984885.1 Neopelma chrysocephalum | reverse complement strand
CTTTCTCCTCCTTCCCTACAAATTGAAACCAGTTGTGGCGGAGGGGCTGAGCCGGAAAACCGGCACATTCCTTCCCTGAACAGCTCCCCCCGGACGGGCCCGGATGGAGAGGGGGGGACAGGGCCCCCTGCCCGTGCCCCCCCAGCCCAAAACACCCCCAGGGGGTCCCCCAACACCCCCCCCCCCAGCTCGGCTGGGAGGGGAATGAGGCTGCCCTGGGGCTTTAGGATGGGGGGGGGACACGGGGATGGGGTGACCCTGAGGTGGGGACACAGGAAGGGGGTGGCTCTGGGGGTGGGGGGGTGACAGGGATCCCCCTCCCCCCAGGCCCTGAGCTCTCTCTGTCCCCCCCAGAGCGCGGCGGCCGCGCCCAGCCCGGTGATGGGGAACCTGCCCCCCGGGGACGGCATGTCAGGGGGGCCTGTGCCCCCCGCCTTCTTCCAGGTACAGCA
>NW_020920023.1:0-467 GCF_003984885.1 Neopelma chrysocephalum | reverse complement strand
GGGGGGGGGAAAACACGGACCAAGAGCACGTGGAGGTGGAGACCCTCCAAAAACATCCACGAGAACGCGGCCAGGAACGACCAGTGCAGCACCACGGCCACCGCCCGGCACAGAACCTGGGCAGGGGGGCACCGAAATCAATGAAATCCCATGAAAATCCCAATAAAAATCGTCGAAATCCCATAAAAACACCACAAAAATCATTGAAATCCCATAAAAACACCATAAAAATCACCAAAATCCTACAAAAACCCCAATAAAATCCCAATAAAATCCCAAAACCCCAATAAAACCCCAATAAAATCCTCAAAGCCCAATAAAACCCCAATAAGACCCCCAAACCCCAATAAAACCTCAATAAAATCCCCAAAGCCCAATAAAACCCCCATAAACCCCCCAACCCCCCCAACGTCCCCACAAACCACCCCAGGGACCCCCAAACCACCCTAAACCCCCCATAAACCCCC
>NW_020920022.1:0-344 GCF_003984885.1 Neopelma chrysocephalum | reverse complement strand
GGGGTCCCACAGGTGAATCCCACAGGAGCTGGGGGTGCCTCTGCCCCTGGATTGGCCCCTGGATGGATCCAGGATCCGGTGGATCCGCACGGGCGCCACGGGGATGGGTCTGGGGGTCCTCGGTGGGTCTGGGGGTCCCACAGGTGAATCCCACAGGAGCTGGAGGTGCCTCTGCCCCGGGACCAGCCCCTGGATGGATCTGGGATCCGATGGATCCAGGATCCAGTGGATCCCCACGGGCACCACGGGGATGGGTCTGGGGGTCCTGGATGGGTCTGGGGGTCCCGCAGTCGGTCAGGGGTCCCACAGGTGAATCCCACAGGAGCTGGGGGTGCCTCTGCCCC
>NW_020920021.1:0-417 GCF_003984885.1 Neopelma chrysocephalum | reverse complement strand
CCCCCCCCCCGTGGGACACAGCCAGGGGCGGAGGGGATGGTGTGACCCCGCAGCCCCCCACGGGACACAATCCCGTGTCCCCTCCGTCCCCTCCCCCTTCCCTAATCCCCCCCTAAATATGTCCCCGAGCCGGGCCAGCCCCGACCCCGAGTGCTGAGCCGGCCCTGGGCCACTGCCAGCCCTGGGGGGCCACCAGGGGCGGGGGGGGGGACATCCCTGGGGGGCACCGGGGCGTAGGAGGTGACACCGTGCCCGTGTGTGGTGACATCACTCCTGGCCGAGCCCGGGGGGTGGCACCGGGTGGGACACCCGCGATGCCACCCCTCCGTCCTTGGCGTGGGGTGGGGGGTCCGCAGAGCCCCCCCCCCCCCCCCCCCCCGGCCCGGGGTGGCCCCCTGAGCCCCGGGGGACTCTGAG
>NW_020920020.1:0-459 GCF_003984885.1 Neopelma chrysocephalum | reverse complement strand
TCCCCAGCCAAGGCAGGAATCTCCACACACCCCCCAAGAAGGGTTCTGTTGGCAAAAGCTGCCCCTGGGAAAGGGGACTGGCCCTTTGTGGTTGAAAGGGATGGACTGACACTCACTGGACTCCAGGGGTTACCTCACCATCAGGGGGTTCATTTGGGGTGGAAGCAGCGGCCAAAGCTCTTCCCGCAGACGGGGCACTCAGAGGGCTTCTCTTACTGGTGGGTCCTTTGGTGTCTGTTGAAGGTAGACCTGTCAGAGAAGCTCTTCTCACACTCCCCACACTTGTAGGGCCTCTCCCCAGTGTGGACGCGCCGGTGGGTGACGAGGTGGGAGTTCCGGTTGAAGCCCTTCCCACAGTCGGTGCAACGGAAGGGCCTCTCATCCGTGTGCGTCCGCTGGTGCACGAGGAGATTGGAGCTGGTCTGAAACCTCTTTCCACATTCCAAGCACATGTAGGGC
>NW_020920019.1:0-376 GCF_003984885.1 Neopelma chrysocephalum | reverse complement strand
ATGGAGCCAAAAGTTAACACTTTAATACATCCCCTCACTACGGTTTGCATTTGCTCCCCTCATGGAGTTGAAAGTTGAGGTTTTAATCTGCCTCGCTGCACTTTGCATTAGCTCCCCTCACGGAGCCAAAAGTTAACAGTTTAATCCTTCCCCTCACTACACTTTGGATTTGTGCCCCTCATGGATCCGAAAGTTAACTCTTTAATCCTTCTCCTCACTAACCACACCTTGGATTCGCTCCCCTCATGGAGCCAAACTGGACTTGGCATTCACTCCCCTCACGGAGCCAAAAGTTAACAGTTTAATCTTTCCCCTCTTTAGAGTTTGCATTTGCCCCCATCATGGAGCCAAAAGTTAACACTTTAATACATCCCCT
>NW_020920018.1:0-617 GCF_003984885.1 Neopelma chrysocephalum | reverse complement strand
GCAGGTGAGGCACCCCTGGGGGCACCCACTGACACCCACTGACACCCTGGGGCCACCCACTGACACCCACTGACATCCACTGACACCCACTGACACCCACTGACACCCACCCACTGACACCCACTGACACCCACTGACACCCCTTGGGCAACCCCGGCACCCACAGACATCCCACAGACATCCTGGGGTCACCCACAGACACCCCTCATGTCCCACAAAAACCCCTCACATCCCACAGAAACCCCTCATAACCCAGAGACACCCCTCAGCACCCACACAGACCCCTCATACCCCACAGACACCCCTCACACCCCACAGACACCCCTCATACCCCACAGACACCCCATTGTGGCTGGGGGTCCCTTCATTACCCCCCCCATCCCCTCCTGTTTTGGGGTCCCTTCATTCCTCCCCACTGTTTTGGGGTCCCTTCATTCCCCCACCCCACTGTTTTGGGGTCCCTTCATTGCCCCCCCCGCTGTTTTGGGGTCCCTTCATTGCCCCCCCCCCACTGTTTTGGGGTGCCTCTGACGCTCCCCGTGTCTCAGGAAGAGGGGCTTCCACACGTTTGTGCTGCGGCCGCACTGCGGCGAGGCCGGGCCCGTCCATCACCTGGT
>NW_020920017.1:0-2340 GCF_003984885.1 Neopelma chrysocephalum | reverse complement strand
CAGAGGAGGCTTGTTCTGACAGCTTGTTCTGAGCTAAAGCAGGTTGGGCTCGGTGACTGGGTGATGTGCAGATGGTTTTCTTAAAAGGTTCTTGTAGTCAGAAAAGTTTTGCTTAGTTCTGGGTGATGGATGGGCTGGAATTCTCTCCCCCTCCTCCGGGAGAGCTGGACAGGATCTGAGTGAAAGATGTTCTCGCAAACAGACTAAACCAGATTTCATCTAAATCACAGTCGAGCCCAAAGCACAATCCCTGTATCCCAGATGTCTGTTTGCTCTCTCTCCTTACCCTCCTCCAGGATGCAGAGTCCACTTTGCCAGGAGTATCCTGATGGAGCCCCTCAAGGCCCAGGGCATCAGGACAAATCTCCCATCGGAAAGAAATCTCCTTCCCATTCCCAGACTAAAGCTCAGCCTGTGGCTCCCCAGACTCGGCCCAAAATGGGATGATGAGGTTGAGCAGGAGGGAGAGGAGGAGACAGTAATTAGAGAGGAGAAACAGCTCTTTGCTGCACACTCTGCCATCCTCCCCTGCAATTCCAAACAGGCCATAAAGAGGGAAGAAGAGCATTTGTATGGAAAGCACAAAGCATGGTGGTGGCTGGTGGTATTGGAGGAGCTGCACAAGCTCAGCCTTCCTGGGTTCATTTAGGAGCTCTGGAAAAGGCTGATCAGGGCTAGAAGAGATCTGGAAGTGTCCAAGGCCAGGTTGGATGGAGCTTGGAGCAACCATGTCTAGTGGAAGGTGTCCCTGTCCATGGCAGGGGGTGGAACTGGATGAGCTTTAAGGTCCCTCCCAGCCCAAACCATTCCAGGATTCTATAGTTCAATCTTATCTACATTCATTTTGGAAGGAGGATTTACTTACCTTTTCCATAAAAAAACACATGCTTTTGGGATCATTTGCAAGTTTTAAGCTCCCTTCCCACCCAAACCCTTCTGGGATGCTGCAGTTCCATGATCTGATATTCCTGATCTTTGGAGCCAGTGAGATGGAGTGTGGCCTTGTCCTGGTCCTCTCCCATCACATTTTAGAGGATCTCTGTGGGAAGGCAGGGACGAGGAGCCCCTTCCATCCCCTTTCTCTAGACCTGAGGTCCTCGGTGTGTTCTCCCCAGCTGGTGCCCAGGGCCCAGGACTGGGAAGAGCAGCCTCTTCCCACCACGAGCACAGAGAAGGTGCTGAAGGTTTTGGGGCCATTTCACAAGCAGCAAAACCACACGAGAAAACAGACTTGGTGGGATTCCTGCCCTCTCCAAGCTCCACAGGAGAGGACTTGGCAAGCCCTGGAGTGCACCCAAGGCAGGTTTGTTCAGTTTAGTTTGTTTAGTTCACAGGTCCCTGGTGGAGACAGACAGAGGTGCTGAGCAGAGCTGGAAGATCGTGGAATAATGGAATGGTTTGGGTTGGAAGGGACCTTAAAGCCCATCCAGTCCCACAACTGCCATGGGCAGGGACACCTTCCACCAGCCCAAGTTGCTCCAAACCCCATCCAACCTGGCCTTGAACACTTCCAGGGATGGGGCAGCCACAGCTTCTCTGCCCAACCTGTGCCAGGGCCTCCCCATCCTCACAACCAACAATTCCTTCCCAATATCCCATCTAACCCTCTGGCAGTGGGAAGAAATTCCCTGTGTCCTGTCCCTCCATCCCTTGTCCCAAGTCCCTCTCCAGCTCTCCTGGAGCCCCTTTAGGCCCTGCAAGGGGCTCTCAGCTCTCCCTGGAGCCTTCTCTTCTCCAGGGGAACCCCCCAGCTCTCCCAGCCTGGCTCTAGAGCAGAGGGGCTCCAGCCCTCAGAGCATCTCCGTGGCCTCCTCTGGATTTGTTCCAACAGGTCCACGATGTTCAGATGCTTCAGTCTTGTGCTTTGAGCCTGGATCTGGAAGGAGGCAGCAGGAACTCTGACAGAAGGAAAAGTCCCTAATGGAGAGGCAGCAGGACAATTACTGGGACAAAGAGTGGATTTCTAAAAACGAGAACTGTTTTCTTTATTTAAGGAAAGGGAACATCAAATCCAGAGTAAAGCTCAGTGGGAGGACACAGGAGTCTTGGGAGCATCCTTGGGGATTTCTGCAGCTCCCAAAACCTCAGCTCTGGGCACACAGCCATGGAGCCAACACACAAAGCCTGGGAGCAGGGATATCCCCCTGTCCAGGGCTTTTGGAGGGGTCTTCCTGCTCCATGGAGGAAGCTGCAAAACCCTGGTGCTCCTCACAGAGCAGGACATGAAGGAGGGCCGAGCAGGAACAGCCCTGGGAGCTCCCACAGAGGACAAGGGAATGTTGCCATATAAAGAAGCAAGAGAAACAGGCTTTGAGGCTGTGCTCTTCCCTCTCTTCACTC
>NW_020920016.1:0-841 GCF_003984885.1 Neopelma chrysocephalum | reverse complement strand
AGGGTTGGCAGAGTTCCAGACTGCTCAGGCTCAGCAGGGAAGGGGATATGGGAAGTCCTCCTGCAGCCATTCCCAGGCATTGGAAGGACAAGGCAGGGATTGCAGAACCCCTGTGGGAGGGAATAGAAGAGGATGTTGTGTGCCCAGACTTTATCAAGGCCCTTGACATGGTGTCCTGTGGTCTCCTTATGTCCAGACTGGTGAGTGCTGGATTGAAGAAGTAGAAGATGTGGTGGGTGGGAAGTTGGCTGAATGAAGAGTGTCAAATAAAATCCATGGTACAAAGTCCTTTTGGCAGCAACTTCCTGATGAAATCCCTCAGTGGCCAGTCCTTGAACCACTAGAGAACATCTTTATTATGTCTCTGTACAATGGGACAAAATGTATTTTCAAGTCTTTTGTGAATGATTCCAAATTTCAGGGAGCCCTTGAGCAACCTCTCCTGGTTTAAAGACACATATTGGGGCAGGAACTCCAATCAAATGAACTCACTCTTCTTTTATTCCTCACCAATACAGGGAGACAAAATACAAGGACATGTAAGTGAAAAAATAAGAGTTTACCAACAAGAAATATAGCAGCAAAAACAACAATACCAACAGAACAATTCAAAGCAACAGCAGAGAGAGAAATTGCATCCTCTCTCTCCCCATGCCCCAAGTCCCTTTTGTAAACAGATAAAAACAGGGATCAACACGTGCCTCCCTTCCCTTTTTTTCCCCTGAATGAGCAAAGAACAAAAATTAAACCAGGGGAGAAAGGGGGCAAAGCAAAATCTGGGAAACTCTCTGATCTGAGATCAGTTGTGCTGCCCAAGAACACGCTGACTCCAGAGGTGTCC
>NW_020920015.1:0-582 GCF_003984885.1 Neopelma chrysocephalum | reverse complement strand
ATGGGCCCGGGGCGACCTCCGGGGGGCCCGCGAGGCCTTCGGGGGGGGCCCTGCAGCAGGTTATGGGGCTGGAGGGGTTAAATGGGGGGGGTTATGGGGGGTTATGGGGCTGGGGAGGGGTCCTGGGGGGGGTTATGGGGCTGGGAGGGGTCAACTGGGGGGGTTATGGGGCTGGGGGGGGTTAAATGGGGGGGTTATGGGGCTGGGGGGGGGGTTATGGGGCTTGGGAGGGGTCCTGGGGGGGGTCAGGGGGTCCCCACAGCCCCCCAAGTGCCCGAGGTGGGTCAGGGCGGTCCCCAAGCCCCCCAAGTGCCCCCCTTGTCCCCCCACAGGCCCCCAAGTTCCCAGGGTGGGTTGGGGGGTCCCCAAACCCCCTCAAATCCCCCCTTTGTCCCCCCAAGTTCCCAGGGTGGGTCAGGGGGGTCCCCAAGCCCCCCAAGTGCCCCCCTTGTCCCCCCACAGCCCCCCAAGTGCCCGAGGTGGGTCAGGGGGGTCCCCAAACCCCCCTTTGTCCCCCCCCCCATAGGGTGAAGACCCCGAGGCCCGACGGCTCCTGTCCATGGCCCTGCGGGCCGGGGGGGG
>NW_020920014.1:0-337 GCF_003984885.1 Neopelma chrysocephalum | reverse complement strand
GGGGGGGCGCCGGGCGGGGCTGATCGGGCCGGAGGGGGTACGAGGGGTACGGGGGGGTACGGGGAGGGGGGGGCGGCTGCGCCTCGACCCCCCGGCCACGGGACGGCGGTGGCGGAGCCGCGGCCGGGGTCGATCCGCGCCCGCGGCGGGGAAAAGTTGGAGGCGTCAAAGAAGGACCGGCGACACCGGGCCCAGCCCTCGGGGCACCGGGGGGGGGTGTCACCGGGCGGGCCGGGGGCGGGGGGCGCGGGGGGGTGGGTGCGGAGGAGCGGGAGCGGGGCGCGGGCGGCGGCCGCGGGGACCCCGGCGGTGGGGTTGGGGGAAGGTCGGGAGGGGG
>NW_020920013.1:0-1663 GCF_003984885.1 Neopelma chrysocephalum | reverse complement strand
ATTACCAGGACACATGGGGGGACACTCAGAAGTTACTGGGCCATACTGGGGGTTACTGGGTGCTCACTGCAGGATCACTGGGCCATAGTTGGGGGCAGTGGGAGGTCACTGGGACACACTGGGTGGTCACTGAGGGGGTTACTGGGCCATACTCAGGGTTACTGGGAGGTCACTGGGCTATACTGGGGGCACTGGGATCCCCTTACCCGGATGTGGTACATCTCCCTCCCCAGATTTTTGGGGGGCATCACTAGGACCCCTCCCCTGAGAGCTGGGGGACCCCGTGAACCCCACTGCTGGGCTTTAGGGGACACCCCAAAATCCCCTCAAAACCCCTGAAATCCCCCTTCGACCCATCAAAACCTCCTCAAGGTCCCCTCAAATCCCCTCAGAGACCTCATCCCTCCCCAGGACTCCCTAAACCCTCTCAGTGACCCGCAAAACCCACCTGGGACCCCTCAAGCCCATTCAGGGACCCCTCAATCCCCCTCGGGGACCTTCGAAACTGTCTGAGACCTCTTAAACCCCCTAGAGACCCCAAAACTGCCGAAAAGGTCCCCGCAAAGCCCCCCAGGACTCCCAAACCTCCTCACAGACCCTCAAAGCCCACCTGGGATCCCTCAAATCTCCTCAGAAACCGAAACCCCCTTAGAGACCCCCAAACCCCTTCAGGGACCTTCAACCTCCCCCCTGGGTCCCCTCAGGATACCAAACCCCTTCAGGGACCCCTCAAAACCTCCTCGGGAACCCCCGAACCCCCCCGCTAAGCCCTCCCGAGCCCTCCAGCTTTTCCACCCACAGCCGCGCTCCCCGCAGCCCCCGAGGGGATCCCCAGACCCCGCTCTCGCCGCCCCCCCGCCAACACTCACAGCGAACTGCAGCGGCCGCCAACTTCTCCTCACTCCAACCACGCGGCCAACATGGCGCCCGCTCTGCCCGCCCTCCGCCTTCAGAGACCCGCCCTGCAGCCAATCAGCGCGCGGACACGGCCCCTGCCCGCCCTCCGCCCCGCGTCCGCCTTGCGCGGTGCATTGTGGGAGTTGTAGTCCTTGCGGAGGGGAGGATAGGAAGTTTTTGGTTTTTAGTTTTTCTGTCTTCTTTTATTTTCTCTTTTTTATTTCTTTCTTTTCTTTCTTTTTTATTTCTTCTTTCTTTTTTCTCCTTTTTTCTTTTTTCTTTCTCGTTCTTCTTCTTTTCTCTTTTTTCTTTGTTCTTTTTTTTCCTCATTTTTTTCCTGTTTTTTCTTTCTTGTTTTCTCTTTTTTCTCCCTTTTCTCTTTTTTCTTCCTTTTCTTTTTTTTTATTTTATTTTTCTTTTTTTTCCTATTTCCCTTTTTTTTTACATTGTTTTCTATCAGTTGTACTTTCAATCAGTTGTACTTTCAAGGAAGATTTAAACACATATCAAAACAATCTCCAGGTATATAGCTTACAACAACAGATAATCTGCCCTTGTTCCAGGTTCCTGAGGATTCCCAAGAGCACAAACACTGAGACGTCAAGGGTGGAAGTGAAGCAACTTCATCCTGTCCCTTGCCATAGCCTTCAACCCACACCCAGCCCTGGATTTCTGGAAAGTCGCTGGGCAGGAGCAGGAGATGGAGCTGGTGCTCGGCCGGAGGGGCAGCAACAACAAACCTGTGTCTTTGGCACAGGGGAAGGAA
>NW_020920012.1:0-1282 GCF_003984885.1 Neopelma chrysocephalum | reverse complement strand
CTGGGGGTTTTATAACCATTTTTATAACTCTGGGGGGGAAAAACTGTTTCCCCACCACCACAGTATGTCAGCATTTTTTAGTTCTGTTTTCCTGTGTACTGATTCCGAAAAATCGGCCCGAAAAACTGCTCAGAGACTTTTTTTTATCTTTAAGCAGCAAGGTGTTTGTTTATTCAACGTTGGGAGCAAGCCAGCTCGCGCTGGACAAACTTGCTCGACTTGCAAGTGCAAAACTAAGCCATTTTATACACTTCAGACACGTGGTTACATCATTTATTATACATATTAATAAGTAGGCCGGACTCTGGGCAGAGTCTTTGCAGACATGCCCAGTCTTCTACTTTGGGGGTCTTCTCCTCAAGCCTTCATCCCTCTGGTGGTCGCCATGGACGTCTTCCTCAATTTGACTTCTTCAACGAGGTGACCTGAATTCTTCAAGCTTGCAAAATCCTGGCTCTGGGCCTTCTAGATCTTATTCAAACGTCCAGTTTACTTAATTTATTACTGTGTGTGTGTGCTACTCCTATTCTTTCTATAATAAGGCCTTTGGTCCAGTGAGCAGAACAGAACATGAGATTTACCAGTGCTCCTAAAATGCTCTTCTAGCAACACAGGTATTGGGGTTTCTTAGCAGGCCAAGATACCTCAGTTAACTCTTTTAGGCCTGGCTCCTGTTTCAATACTTGCGTTGCGTTCTTTGTGTCGGCGCGTCTGCGTTTCTTGGTGAATTATTGCCTCTGTTGTCTTCGAAGCTCAGTTCTCTGTGCCTTTGCTCAGAGTATGAATTTAATTTATGTTAAAACTCTTCACCCAGATCTTCCTGTGGAGCCTGAAGGACAACGAGCTGACGGGCATGGCCTTCATCGACACGCAGCTCTACATCCACCAGATGATCAGCGTCAAGAGCTTCATCCTGGCCGCCGACCTCATGAAGAGCATCTCCCTGCTGCGATACCAGGAGGAGAGCAAGACGCTGTCCCTCGTCAGCAGGGTGGGACCCCAGAGCCCCCAGACCCCCCAAGAGCCCCCCAGAGCCCTCAGAGCGCCCAGAGTCCCCCAGAGCCCCCCAGAGCCGCCAGATCCACCCCAGAGCCCCCAGATCCCCCCCCCGAGCCTCCGGACCCCCCCCCAGAGCTCCCCAGAGCCCCCAGACCCCCTCAGAGCCCCCAGACCCACCCCAGAGCCTTCAGATCCACCCCAGAGCCTCCAGATCCCCCCAGAGCCCCCAGACCCACCCCAGAGCCCCCAAGAGCCCCAAGACCCCCCCAGAGCCCCCAGACCC
>NW_020920011.1:0-1103 GCF_003984885.1 Neopelma chrysocephalum | reverse complement strand
GCTGGTGGACTTGTAAAAACAATTCCTGTGATCCCTTATGGCAATGGGCAAACAAAATTCTGGTTGGCCTTTCACCTTTCCAACCTTCTTCCTGCATAACCTAATGACACCCTTGCACTCCTCCTGAGTTGCCTGCACCTTCATCAAAACCTGCTAATTTCCCTTTTTTTTTTTCCCTGAGTTCCAGCAAAACTTCCATGTTCAGACAGTCAGGTCTTCTTCCCTGACATGGCATTTTTCAGTATTTGGGGATGACCTGCTCCGGTAACGTTAAGATTCTCTCTCTCGAGACAATGCTCTGCCTTCCATCAACATCATCAACTATCAAAAAAACCTATATTTTTGCAGGAATGCATCCAATCCAATGACATTGATATTTACTGGGCAATACAAAAAATAAAGGGTGCTGGAGATCTGACTAGAACCTGTACTAAAATCCTACAAACTGTCTGAATGGATTTCAAGGAAATGTGTGGCAGGCACCATGTTTTGCTGTTGAAATCATCTCCAGGCCTTCTGCAAAAAGCTTTCCATGTGCCAGTGCTGTAACAAAACATGCAAATAGGAGCATGTGATAAGATTATGGGCGGGACAGAGTGATTGAATTTCTTTCCCCCAGAAAACAAGGACATCATCATTCTGAAGAGAGAAAATGCTCATCGTTCATTTCTTGTAGCACTAGAGCTATTTTCTATGATTAGACTTGTCCTTGGTTACACCATCAGCCAAGATCTTGTTGGTACCTGTGCTCCCAATGTGCAAGATCCTGTACCCAGAGTCCGAGGGCACTCCATGCCTTACAGAGCTTAACACACCTTGCTGTTTAAAAAAACCACCGTTTTCAGGACTGGACTTCATTTAAAAGCTCGAGGGTAATTAGGTGAGGGAGGAACCCAGCATGGTCCCACCCCTAAATCTTTTCATATTGCCAGCAGATGAGATTTGAATCCTTGCACAGGTGGTTTAGATCAGCACCACATACCAGGAAGAAAATGTCATTCTGACAAGGATTTGTTCACAGAATCACAGAGTCTTCTGAGTTGGAAGAGACCAACAAGGATCATCGAGTCCAGCTCCTGGCCCTGCACAGGACCATCCCCAAG
>NW_020920010.1:0-368 GCF_003984885.1 Neopelma chrysocephalum | reverse complement strand
GAGAGGGGGGCGTGGCTTTGAGGGGCTGTGGGCGTGGCCTGGAGTATGAGCGTGTCCCGGGTGGGTGTGGGCGTGGCCTAGCGGGGCGTGGCCAACGCAGTAACCCCGCCCCCTGCAGCCCCCCCTGAGGACGATGATTCCGAGTCCGAGGCCACGTCGGTGTCGTCGGGGGAGAGCGGCCCCCCCTCCCCCCCCGCCAACGGCTGCGCAGGTACCGCCCCTCCCCCACCCCAGACCACCCCTCCCCCACCCTACGGACACCCCCACTGACCCCTCCCTTCCCTTGTCCCCTCCCCCCACAGGTTCCCGGACCCGCCCCCCGGGGGAGGAGCCTCGACCATTCCTGGACTCCGGACTGGGGGGGGGGG
>NW_020920009.1:0-1727 GCF_003984885.1 Neopelma chrysocephalum | reverse complement strand
AGCAGAGCGGTGAGTCACCGCCCGCCTCGGGCCGGGAAAAGGGGGGGGATCCCTTCGGACACCCGCCCGACCTCGGGGGAGCAGGAGGGGACCCCGCTCGTCACCCTCCGTGACACCCACCCACCCACCCCCGTGGGGGCATAAAGGGACCTCACTCCTCACCCTTCCTGACACCCACCCAGCCTTGTGGGGATGTAAAGGAACCCTACTCCTCACCCTTCCTGACACCCACCCAGCCTTGTGGGGACATAAAGGGACCTCACTCCTCACCCTCCCTGACATCCATCCACCCTCGTGGGGACATAAAGGGACCCCACTCCTTACCCTTACTGACACCCACCCACCCTCGTGGGGACATAAAGGGACCTCACTCCTTACCCTTCCTGACACCTACTCACCCTTGTGGGGATGTAAAGGAACCCCACTCCTTACCCCCTCTGACACCCACCCACCCCTGTGGGGGTCCCTTTCACTCCCATCCTCTCATAGGGGTCCCCCTCCTCACCCTGCCTTCTGCCCCTATGGGGGTCTGAGAGGATCCCCCTCCTCACCTTCCCTGGCACCCACCCACCCTCATGGGGGTCCCTTTCACTCCCATCCACCCACAGAGCCTCCTGGGGTTCTGAGAGTATCACCCTCCTCATCCTCCCTGGCACCCACCCACCCTCCGTCCTGGGGGTCCCTGACATCCACCTACCCTCCCGGGAGTCTGAGGGGTTCAGCTCTGGTTTAACCCCCCCCACCAAAGCCTGTCTGATTCAGGAACAGTTGCTGATTCATTTGATCCCGGCCCCTCTGGTTTTTGGGGGGTAGGAGCCTCAATCCTCGCTGTTTTCCGTGTAAATACAGCGTTTTTCCATAATGGAGTTCTGTCTTGGCAGAGCAACGCTCTGAATATTTAATTCAGCCAGTGAGGTTTTCTTCCCTGTCTCTGGAATGAAAAAAAAAACCACCCAACCTAAATGCTGTCTCCTCCTTCCTCAGCGGAAGGCCTCTCTCTCCATTACTGCATTCCACATTTTCCCTTGGAAGAGTTTTCTGAAAAAAGCAAAAAAAGCTCCTTTATCAGCTGCTTTGTGTAATCCTGGTGAGATACTGAGCGATCTTTGACATAATGAGGAGGTGCAGAATATTTCTGTCTCAGGGCGGGGTATTTGCTCCCTCAGCCACCTTTGGTCTCTGTGTGAGAGATGATGAAATACTTGGATTTTTTTTTTTATTTTTTTGTGGGGGGCCAATGACTTATATCTCGGTATTTCCTCACTCATGTGGGTGAGCTTGATGATAAGGCTGTCATTGAAATTATTCACCGGTGGTTTTCTTTAGTCTGTGTCTTTAATCCTTTTTTATTTCGTGGTTTTGGGGTTGAAACAGCTCTTTTTCGTATCAGGAATTTGGAGAGCACAGGTGCAACTTGGGTATTTATTATTTTTTGGGAGGGTAAGTCACCTGATGTACTTGCTGAGGTGATGTTTGGCCAGCCATTTTATGAGGATTTTGGAAGAGGGTCATGTGTAGAAAATGCTGGGTTTTTTGTGGGGGTTTTTTGTTTGCTTGTTTGTTTGTTTTCCCCAGGTATTTGACAACAGCAATTTTAAATATTAGCAATACATTTGCAAAATGTTTGGCTTGTATTCCTGTATTTCTGAGCTTCAATATCCCGAAGCTTTTCCTCCATGGAAGGTTGTGGCACCTGGTGCAGCTCTTAAATCTCAGCAGCTCTTTTA
>NW_020920008.1:0-904 GCF_003984885.1 Neopelma chrysocephalum | reverse complement strand
GGGAATGGGGGGTGAGCTTGGATGTCCCCTGTCCTGGCTCCCGGTGATGCAGATTGAACCTGGCTGTTCCCCATCTCAGCTCCTGGGAATGTGGGGTGAGCCTGGGGGTCCCCTCACTCCAAACCCCAGGAACATGGGGTGATCCTGGGTGTCCCCCCATCCAGGGTACTGGGAATGCAGGGTGAGCCTGGGTGTCCCCCTGTCCCAGCTCCCAGTACTGTGGGGTGAGACTGGGTGTCTCCCCACCACGGCTCCCAGTAACGTGGGCTGAGCTTGGATGGCTCCCCATCCTGCTCCTGGGAATGTGGGGTGAGCCTGGGTGTCCCACATACAAGGTCCTGGTAACACAGGGTTGAGCCTGGGTGTCCCCCACCCCAGCTCCTGGGAAAAAATGGGATGAGGCCGGGTGTACCCCTGCTCTGACTCCCAGGACCGTGGGATGAGCTTGGGTGCCCCGCCCCCCCAAATGCCAGGGCCATGGGATGAGCCTGGGCGTCCCCTGTCCCAGATCCCGGTAACACGGGGTGAGCTTGGATGTCCCCCCATCCCGGCTCCCAGTAGCATGGGGTGAGCCCGGGTGTCCCCCTGCTCGGACTCCCAGGAAGGCGGGGGTGATCCCGAATGCTGCCTCATCCCGGCTCCCGGGAATGCAGGCTGAGCCTGGGCGTCCCCCAGCTCCACATCCCAGGACCACGGGGTGAGCCTGGGGGTCCTCTGTGCCGACTCCCAGTAAACACAGGGGGTGCCCCCACCCTGTCTCTCCCCCCGCAACGCGCGGTTTGCCCCCCCCACCCCCAGCAATAACAATTAATTAATTACAGCCATTAACTCGCACCCCGGGGCGCTCCAGGCTGCGCCCCCCCCGCTCCTCCATCACACCCCAAATCCTCCTGCCCCCTCTCCC
>NW_020920007.1:0-1124 GCF_003984885.1 Neopelma chrysocephalum | reverse complement strand
ATACGGACCAAGATTCCTCCTAGAACAAAGGTGCCAGCAGAGCAAGCACCTGCTACTAATGGGGTCTCCACGCAGAAAAACCAACTGCACCACAAAGCAAAGCTTCCAGGCTTTCTTTCCTGGCGATAAGGGCTGTTGTTTCCTGTTTTCAGCCCCGTCTCCCAACTGCCAGCCCGACTCCCAAAATTGCTTATAAACAAAGATTCCTCCCACACCAAAGGTGCCAGCACAGAAAGCTCTCGTTGCTCAAGGACTCCCCAGGCTGACAAACCAACTGCACCACAAAGCCAAAGCTTCCAGGCTTTCGTTCCTGGTGATAAGAGCTGTTGTTTCCTGTTTTCAGCCCTGACTCCCAACTGCCAGCCCGACTCCCAAAACTGCATACGGAAGAAGACTCCTCCCTCAACAAAGGTGCCAGCAAAGAAAGCTCTTGCTGCCCATGGAGTCCCCAGGATGACACAACAACTGCAACACAAACAAAAAGCTTCCAGGCTTTCTTTGCTGGGGTTATGCCTGTTGTTTCCTGTTTTCAGCCGTGCCTCACATCTACCAGCCCAGCTCCCAAAATTGCATCCGGACGAATATTCCTCGCACACCAAAGGTGCCAGCACAGAAAGCTCTTGCTGCCAATGGAGTACCCAGGTCTACACACCAACTGTAGCACCAGGCCAAAGCTGCCAGTCTTTCTTTGCAGGGCATAAGGGCTGTTCTTTCCTCTTTTCAGCACTGACTCCCAACTGCCAGCCCGACTCTAAAATTGCATAAAAACAAAGATTCCTCCCACAACAAAGGTGCCAGCACACAAAGCTCTTGCTGCCCATGGAGTCCCCAGGATGACAAACCAACTGCACCACCAAGCCAAAGCTTCCAGGGTTTCTTTCCTGGCGATAAGGGCTGTTGTTTCCTGTTTTCAGCCCTGACTCCCAACTGCCAGCCCCACTCCCAAAATTGCATACGGACGAATATTCCTCCCACAACAAAGGTGCCAGCACACAAAGCTCTTGCTTCCCATGGACTCCCCAGGATGACACACCAACTGCAACACAAACAAAAAGCTTCCAGGCTTTCTTTCCTGGCGATAAGGGCTGTTGTTTCCTGTTTTCAGCCGTGCCTCACATCTACCA
>NW_020920006.1:0-725 GCF_003984885.1 Neopelma chrysocephalum | reverse complement strand
TGGCGATAAGGGCTGTTGTTTCCTGTTTTCAGCCCTGCCTCCCAACTGCCAGCCCGACTCCCAAAATTGCATACGGACCAAGATTCCTCGCACACCAAAGGTGCCAGCACACAGAGCTCTTGCTGCTGATGAAGTGCTCAGACTGGCCCACCAACAGCAACACAAAGGAAAAGCTGCCAGTCTTTCTTTGCTGGGCATAAGGGCTGTTGTTTCCTGTTTTCAGGCTTGCCTCCCAACTACCAGCCCCACTCCCAAAATTGCATAAGGACGAAGAGTCCTCGCACACCAAAGGTGCCAGCACAGAAAGCTCTCGTTACTCAAGGACTCCCCAGGCTGACAAAGCAACTGCACCACCAAGCCAACACTTGCAGGCTTTCTTTCCTGGTGATAAGGGCTGTTGTTTCCTGTTTTCAGCCCTGCGTCCCACTGGCCATCCCGACTCACAAAATTGCCTATGGACGAAGACTCCTCCCACAAGAAAGGTGCCAGCAGAGAAAGCTCTTGTTGCTCAAATAGTCCCCAGGATTACCCACAAACTGCACCACAAAGCCAAAGCTTCCAGGCTTTTGTTCCTGGCGATAAGGACTGTTGTTTCCCGTTTTCAGCCCTGCCTCCCAACTGCCAGACCGACTCCCAAAATTGCATACGGACCAAGATTCCTCCCCAGAACAAAGGTGACAGCACACAAAGATCTTGCTGCTGATGAAGTGCTCAGCCTGGTCCAC
>NW_020920005.1:0-1637 GCF_003984885.1 Neopelma chrysocephalum | reverse complement strand
CGCCCCAAAATTCACCCCAAAAATCAGTACAAATCTGCCCCAAAATCAGTAAAATTTATCCCATAATTGACCCTGAAATTCACCCCAAAATCGGCAAAATTCACCCCAAAATTCACCCTGAAGTCGATAAAACCCATCCCAAAATTGACCCCAAAATTTGCCCGAAAATCGGCAAAATTCACCCCAAAATTCACCCCAAAATCGGTAAAATTTATCCCAAAAATTCACCCCAAAATTCACCCCAAAATCGGCAAAATTCGCCCCAAAATTCACCCTGAAGTCAATAAAACTCGTCCCAAAATTGACCCCAAAATTCACCCCAAAATCGGCAAAATTCACCCCAAAATTCACCCCAAAATCAGTAAAAATCTGCCCCAAAACCAGTAAAATTTATCCCGAAATTCACCCCGAAATTCACCCCAAAATCAGCGAAATTCGCCCCAAAATTCACCCTGAAGTTAATAAAATCCATCCCAAAATTGACCCAAAATTTGCCCCAAAATCAGCAAAATTTGCCCCAAAATTCACCCCGAAATCAGTAAAAATCTGCCCCAAAATCGGTAAAATTTATCCCAACAATTCACCCTGAAATTTGCCCCAAAATCAGCAAAATTCGCCCCAAAATTCACCCTGAAGTCAATAAAACCCATCCCAAAATTGATCCCGAAATTCGCCCCAAAATCGGCAAAATTCACCCCAAAATTCACCCGAAACCCACTAAAATTCGCCCCAAAATTCACCCTGAAGTCGATAAAACCCATCCCAAAATTGACCCCAAAATTCGCCCCGAAATCAGAGAAATTAGCCCCAAAATTCACCCCAAAATCAGTAAAAATCTGCCCCAAAATTGGTAAAATTTGTCCCAAAATTGACCCCAAAATTCGCCCCAAAATCGCCAAAATTCACCCTAAAATTCACCCTAAAATTCACCCCAAAATCAATAAAAATCTGCCCCAAAATCAGTAAAATTTATCCCAAAAATTCACCCTGAAATTCACCCCAAAATCAGCAAAATTTGCCCCCAAAATCACCCTGAAGTCGATAAAATCCATCCCAAAATTGACCCAAAAATTCGCCCCAAAATCAGCGAAATTTACCCCAGAATTCACCCCAAAATCAGTAAAAATCTGCCCAAAAATCGGTAAAATTTATCCCAAAATTCACCCTGAAATTCACCCCAAAATCAGTAAATTCGCCCCAAAATTCACCCCAAAATCAGTAAAAATCTGCCCTAAAAATCGGTAAAATTTATCCCAAAATTCACCCTGAAATTCGCCCAAAATCAGCAAAATTCACCCCAAAATTCACCCCGAAGTCGATAAAACCCATCCCAAAATTGACGCCAAAATTCGCCCCAAAATCAGTGAAATTCACTCCAAAATTCACCCTGAAATCAGTAAAAATCTGCCCCAAAATCGGTAAAATTTATCCCAAAATTCACCCTGAAATTCGCCCCAAAATCAGTGAAATTCGCCCCAAAATTCACCCCAAAATCAGTAAAAATCTGCCCCAAAATCGGTGAAATTTGCCCCAAAATTGACCCTGAAATTCGCCCCAAAATCAGTGAAATCTGCTCCAAAATCAGTGAAATCTGCTCCAAAATTGACCCCAAAATTCACCCCAAAATCAATGAAATT
>NW_020920004.1:0-598 GCF_003984885.1 Neopelma chrysocephalum | reverse complement strand
TCTGGATCCCACGAGTGGTGGCAAGGTTCCGAAACTCCCAGTTTATATATTCTCCAGTTCAGGCGGGAGTGCTCAGTCCCTCCCTCAGAGCGGGGAATTCCATAAAAGGGTATCAGAGCGGGGAATTCCATAAAAGGGTGTGAGGACAGGAACATCCCCCCACCTTGCAGGCCTCCACTGACAACAGTTTTTGGGAAATGGCATGGAAGGCTATAGAATACACAGTTTTGGGTTACACCCATTCAGTGATGAATTGGTCCCAGCCGTTCTAAGCAGGACATTATCCACCCCTTATTCTATGCCATCCATGTCATGCCCAAATTAACCCCCCTAAAAACTGTCTCCCCAAAACTATACACACACAAATATGTGTATATATATATACAATGAAACATTACAGACCATTCTCACTCAAAATTAGGTCCCCTTGTGGTACACAACGTGTCTCCCCATCTTTTTGCATTACCCACCAGGTGAACCCAGGTCCTTGAGCAAAAACAATCCCTCGGATAGTTTTGTCTTTGCTTGATGTGGGACTAATCCAAACAGTGTTCCCTAACATACCTCTCATATGCACCACGGGGACTTTATCTCCATC
>NW_020920003.1:0-3266 GCF_003984885.1 Neopelma chrysocephalum | reverse complement strand
GTTGGGAATGTCATTGTCAGTTAGAACTGGATTGTGTTAAGGAAGGAAGATGTGGATTTGAGGGAAGAAGATGCTGTACTGCACAATTTTACTTAGGATGCCATGAAAACATGTTCTGGGCCAGTGGAAGAGCGTGGGTTGTTCCATACCTGCATTTGATCAACCTTTCTACTCTTCTGCTCACACAATCCCTCAACTCTTAGTCTGGTTCATTAATCTAGTTGAAAGTGCTTCATCCTGGATCAATCCAGCTCCATTCCCTGTGCTGGCTCCCTGCCTGTTCACACAAACATCATGGTCAATCACCCATGCTCCCATGGGGGACCCAAAGGGTATCCATGAGCCCCTAGCTCCCATAGCCACTCCTCACAGGACTTGTGCTCCAGAAAAGCTCCAGTGTCCTTCCCTGGACACCCTCCAGCACCTCAATGTCTTTCCTGTTCTGAGGGGCCCAAAACTGAACACAGTTCTACAATATGCTTAACATCAAGACATCCAGTGTCGCCAGTGACCGAGACAAAATATGTGAGTTAAAGCCAGCTCAAGCCCAGTGCTTTTCTCAGGGAGGTTTCTGTTAGTAATTTGATTTTTTATACTATTTTGTAATTCACTCATATTCACATATTCATAGATATAATTCACATTCATATACACATATTCACTCATCCCTTGCTGGTCTGGCTAACTTAGGAAGACAATGCCTTTTTCTTCATCTCTAGAGGGATGCACAGTTACACAGCTGGCAAATTCACTCAGCTGAACTAAAACAAAGGCCATCTATCTTCTCATCCCCCTTTGTGTAGTGATAAGGTTACCTTTATTTGCCTCAGGGGTGCTCAGTCACTCATTGCCCTTGCCCATCTTCTCTGAGCCTTCTTCCATTACAGGAATTCATTCCTCATCAGGCACTGAGGCCACTATGAGGCCTCACCTTGAGTCCTGTGTGCACTTTTGGGCATCACAATATAAAAGAGACATTCAGCTATTAGAGAGCACCCAAAGGAGGGTCATGAGGTTGGTGAAGGGTCTGGTGGGGAAACGTTATGAGGAGTGGCTGAGTTCACTTGGTCTGTTCATCCTGCAGAAGAGGAGACTGAGGGGAGACCTCACTGGGGTCTTCAACACCTTCATGAAGGGAAGCAGAGGGGCAAGTACAGATCCCTTCACTCTCATGACCAGTGACATGACCCAAAAGAATGGCATGAAGCTGAGTTGAGGGAGGTTTAGGTTGGATATCAGGAGAAAATTTTTCATCCTGAGGGTGGTTGCACATTGGAACAGGCTCCCCAGGGTAGTGGTCACAGCACCAAGCCTGCCAAAATTCAAGAAGCATTTGGACAATATTTTCAGGCTCATGGTGTGATTCTTGGGAATATCCTATAAAGGGCAAGGAGTTGGACTCGATGATCCTGATGGGTCCCTTCCATCTCAGCACACTCTATGGTTGCCTGATTCTATGATGCCTCTATTCTCCCCACTAGTAAACATACTTCTAAATGAAATAATTGATAAAAACAGACATCTGTGTTGCTGAGCTCATCCTGATTGGTTTTAAGTCAATACCACTGAGTGTTTCAGTTAGTAATAAGTCCTTCAGGTTGTGGATGTGACCATTCACCAGCACTGTATTATTCCCCAGAAACTGGGGGCTATGAAATCCTAGGAGTTTACCCTCCACCCTGGTTTCAGCAGCTCCAGCTGCATGTGATTACCTTCACCTGCATTGCCTGTTGCTGAAGAAACAAGCCCATCTGATGTGCTACTCCTCCAAATTACTGTTGATATCTACTTTAGACAGTGACAAAGTGTGACACTGAAGAGCAGCTTTTTGTTCACTAATTGTACAGAGGTTTAGACTGGCAGCTTGGCTGTAGGAATGTTCATGGTAGAGTGGCTGTGGTTGGGTGCAATCAGTGCTGCCCTGTCTGGCACATCCTCAGGGTGTGTCCCTCCAGTGTTCCTTCTGCTGTGTGAGATTCAAGATTGTCTCTTTGTGGCTGGGAAGGCAGCCATGCCACTTGTTTGGGCCAGGAGAGGTGATGGCTGGGACAATGCTTGGTGGGGAAATGGTGGAACAGGAGTGAAGCCCAGAGATGCTGTGTGAGGAGCCAGGAGGAAGGGGTAATCCTGCCACCTTTCCTCTCCCTTTCCAGTGGCTCCCTTCTCCCATAGCAGTGACCAGCCCACAGCCCTGCAGGAGAAATTCACGGCGTGGGAGTGCAACTCAGTGGCGGTGTCAGAAAACAAAGGTCAGTAGGGCTGGCAGGGGTACAGGAGGTCTTTGGGATGGGGACAATGAATGCTGAGGTCTGCTCTGACAGCAAGTGGCAGCAGGAGCAGACTTGGGAGAGGCAGACTGCAGAGGAGGGAAGCAGGGAGAAAAAGGGTTTCCTGCTAAGAGCTTAGGGGGAGGAGAGGGCCATGTTAATGATGACCTGGAGGGCAGCAGGGCTGTGAACTCTGACCGGACAAAGGGGACAGCACAGAGTGGCACAGGGGAGGTTAACAGTGGAGCAATAATAAAAGGGCAGCTCCAGTCAAGGAAAGAAGCAATATTGCCTGTTTCCTGGGGCTAAAGGCCTAAAGGAGACTGACTTGACATGGAGAAGTCAAACCACACCACCAAAATAATTTTGTGAAGATTGGAGGGAGATTACCAGGATTTTGTTTACACAAACCTCACTGGTCGTACCCCAAAGCAGTGCGAAAAAAGTGTCTGTACTCTGCTTGTTTTTCAAGCACTTTCTGTCAAGAAAAGTGACTAAGGAGAACACGAGCATTGTCCCTGGAGAACTTGGATCTTTGCAATCACCATCTCTCTTGTTGCTAGCATTCATTGCATTCACTCTGTGTTCTCTCCCTGCACAGGCCGAGGCTGGATGTGCTGCCCGAAGGGCTGGAGAAGGTTTCAAAACAGCTGCTATTTTCTGTCCCTTGATAAGATGTCCTGGTCTGAGAGTGAGCAGAACTGCACTGGGATGGGCTCCCACCTGGTGGTGATCAACAGTGAGGAAGAGCAGGTAGGTGCACAGGGCTGAGAGAGGGGCAGAGCAGCCATAGACACAGTGCTGGGCCCTGGAGGGGACTCAGAGCCCCTCCTTGTCCTGCAGGGGAGAGGGAACATCCTGTCTACACCCTGCAGGAACAGCTCCCCTCTGCCATCATCCCTACCCCACATGGACTCCCGATGCCTTCCTCTGATCAATCCTGCATCTCATGGACATTGCACTCTCCCTCATTTCCAGGTTTTCCTCTCTAAACAGATA
>NW_020920002.1:0-2183 GCF_003984885.1 Neopelma chrysocephalum | reverse complement strand
TTTCCTGGAAATAAACTTTGTTGGAACCTTTTTTATGTCGCACGGCCATTCCTACCGCGACATATGGTGACACCGACGTGATTACAGCGTTGAAGAAGACTCCAAGAGAGTTGCCGTGATTTCCCTCCTGGGAGAGGGGGAAGGAGCAGAAGATTTTCTCTCCAAGAGGGAGAAGGGACCTGTGGGACGAGGCACAGGGGGAACAGAGCCCGGTGAAGCTTGAGAGCGGGGGTGGGTCCCGCGGAACACGATCCAGATCGAAACTTCTTGACCCTTATTAGGTAAGCTAACGGGGGTGCCACCGGGAACAATAATTTAACAATGGGACAGCATATAACGAAGGAGGAAAGTGTAGTTCTATCTACATGGAAATCCCTCCTTAACCAAAAGAATGTCAAGGTTACTGACTTTGCTTTGCGGCGCGTGTTGTTGTGGTGCAGAAAGCAAGGCTTTGAGGCCACATCTAGTACCATGTTTAGTATATCTGCATGGCAAAAGGTCGGTGATAAGCTATGGGATGAAATATCTAAGGGATCGAAAGAGGCGAACGATCTAGCAGTTACCTGGCGTTTGTTGTTTGATGCTCTAAAAGAGTGGCAGAAAGAACAGAAAACAGGAGAAGCTGAGGCTGGGTCGGCTGCAGTGCAGAATACTTCAGGTTCCAAAGAAGGCGGCTTAACTGATGCTATAAAAGAACAGTCAGAATCCTTGAAAAGTTCAGATAAAGACTCAGCTGGCAGCGGTCCAAGCCATTTGCAGGCTTCTGTAGAAAGCTCAACTAAAAATGAAACTGGCACTGGGTTAAGTCGTAAATATTCTACACCTAATGAGCAGCTAGCTGTCAGCAAACATGAGTCTAAGTCGAGTTGCAAATATCTTACGCCTAACGAACAATTAAAAATGCCTCAGCATTGGAAAACCCCTACAGATATCGCTCCGTCTCTCTATAAAACTCCTGCGCAGCAGCTAGCAGAGTTTGACACTCAGGACGAATGCCAGGAGCCCTCTGTTTCTCATGTTGTTCAGGATAAGCCCCTTCATACTGCATTGTCCAGCAGTGATGAGGATGAGGATGAGGAGGCTGTGGTTAGTCATCCTGCCACTGATAACACGGAGAGAGCTGTTTGCCAGTTCCCTGTCACTGATAGACAGAAAAGAGCTATTTCTCGGCCCCTTCGGAGAGCGGCAGAGCCGTGGACTCTACCCCCTGTAACTGTTACTGTGCTGCCTAGACATCCAGGCAAATTTTGGAATCAAGTAAAACAAAGGGCCGCAGAAATAGGGGACTGGAATCTGCTGGACAGAATTGGTTATCCCTCTGAGACGTGTGATGCAGTTGCACCTATGGGTCATGAGGCTTTCCTGGTTTTCAAGGCGGTGCCAGGCTCGGGAAGACAGGATGAGCACACTCCGTTTGCGTGGAAAGTGGTACAAGATTTGCAGATGTGTACCTCTAAATACGGGATAAATTCCGCAGAGGTAATGAGACTGATAAGGGTGATAAATACAGACCTATTAGCACCCTATGATATTTCACATCTTGCACAAATTCTGTTTCAACCGATTCAGTATCAAGTATTTCTCGCGAATTGGAGAAAGTTCGCTGAGAGAGCTGCACTAGATAACATGCAGCTGCCTCAAGGAGATCCGAGGCGAGGGGCTGGCATTGATGCATTGATGGGAACAGGTCCAGTATTTTTCAAACCCTCAAATTTAATCTCAGTGGCCCCCTGCATTGCTAGAGCAATGCCAATGTATGGGAATGTCAGCACTCATACAAACAATGGAGCTGGCAGCTCCAAAGCCTAAGTACACCACCGTGAAACAGGGGGTTAAGGAACTGTTCCTGCAATTTGTAGAACGCATAGCCACCTCACTGGAAAAGCAAGTAGATGATGATCTCAGACAAAGGCTCTGCCTGGAGTTAGCCAAGGATAATGCTAACGAAGATTGCCAAAGAATAATCGAGGCAATGCCTGGGAATCCATCCATCCCTGAAATGGTGGCAGCATGTTTTAAGGTGGGATCGGTGGCTCATAAAATGACTGCATTAGCTGCTGTCCTTCGACCTAATCCCAAATGCCATGGGTGTGGAAAGCAAGGACATTTTAAGGCTGAATGCCCAGTCAAGCAAAAGGGGAACAAGCAGGAAAATAAAACAACAGAGGCAGAAGTTACTTGTA
>NW_020920001.1:0-434 GCF_003984885.1 Neopelma chrysocephalum | reverse complement strand
TCGGGGGTTGACAGAGAACCTGTCAGCAGCCTGGCACTTATCGACGAAGCAGTCGATGTTGACCAGATCAAAGTGTACCCCTGAGATGGACTGAAAGAGAGGACTGAGGCCCTGATCCTGACAATATACTGATGCATCCTGAAGAAGCTGTCCCGTGAGAACAGGAACATTGTCTCATGAGAACAGAGACCTGTTTTGAACAAGAGTGGTTGGGAAAAACATCAGCATGAGAGAAAAATAAGAGCAGGTGCTCGGGACTGTTGTGGGAACCTCACAGGGCTGTTTTGAGAAAGAGCAAAGTTGTTGTGAGAAAGTAGAGTTTAGAAAATGCACCTATTAGCTGTAAGAATTCTGCTGTGTGAGTTTGAACTGTCCCATCCGTGTGGATTACGTGTGTTCAAAAACTGTACTTAAAGGGACTGCTAAGCAGCCCC
>NW_020920000.1:0-519 GCF_003984885.1 Neopelma chrysocephalum | reverse complement strand
GTGCATGGGAGAAGCACCTTCCCCAGAGAAAACTCAGACGTGGCATGGCATCTCTCACCTGCTTTGCACTTCATAGAGATGCAGTCTCCGTAAGTGAGCTCTTCTGTGTCCCTCCTTCTTCTCCGCTTGCTCAGAGGACCAGGGAGCAGCCTGTCACACCTGATATGGATATGCAGGAACCAGCACATCCGTTGCAGGTTGAGGGACACTCAGAGGCACAGACAAAAAGATCATTCTCTTTCCCATCGCTGTCACCTCCGTAGGAGGACATGAAGGACCACCAGGGAACGGTGTGATCTCTTCCCATGTGCACTGGAAAACCTAGGTCAGCTCCCCAGGGCACGCATCCCAGACCTGCCAACCACTCTTGGTTGGCACTCACAATAGAACCACTCCTTCCAGCACTGGCTTCTCACCCAGACCACAGTGGTTCTTTAGCCTTCCCTGGAGAGACACGGAAGGACTAGACAGCGTGTCTCTCTTTGCATTGAACAGACAAGTCTTGAGCACACACCTGGT
>NW_020919999.1:0-373 GCF_003984885.1 Neopelma chrysocephalum | reverse complement strand
TGACCCCAAATTCCTAACAGAATTATGGACTGCTTGTGAAGGAGGGGACTTTCAAGTGTCACTGTATTTATATTCCGAAATTTATACTGATTCTTTGATTCATGCATGGCAGAGTACCCCCATGAATCCCCAGCTGGCATATTAAAGAAATGTTCGATCCAATGGTTTCTGGTCATTGGGTTTAATTCTTTTGCTTTACCCCTTTGATTCCATGAAGTTCCAAAGATATTCCAGGGTTTGTTTAATTCCATGAGGTCCCGCACGTCCCAATGACGTCCCTTAATTCCCTGGTTTTCAGTAGTTTCCCAGGGAACATGTGCTTCCACGACACAGGGCAGTGTCATGACGGCCACTTGATTCCGTGAGTTCCCCC
>NW_020919998.1:0-663 GCF_003984885.1 Neopelma chrysocephalum | reverse complement strand
TCTGCCTGCAGACACTGGCAGGGAGATGAAGAAAACCGTCAGAATTGCTTTTTGCACAGGATGTCGTTTCCCAGAACAAAGAGCACAGAAGCAGTCAGGACATTACGGAGAAGAATTTTAAAGGATGTCAAGGTGTGCAGTAGTAGAATTGTTCATCAGTATTTGCTGGAGAGATGAGTGCGGGAAAGAGAGGTGGATTAGTGGAGTCATTGAAGAATGGAAAGCTGCGGGACTAAGCAAAGCAAAGAGAGAAAGAAATGTAGGAAAGGGGAAGGAAGAACTGCAGGAGTTCTCTAAAAGACAGAGATCAAGGAAAGAGAAAAGGCTCGACAGAGAAAAGAGCGATGAGTGTTCCGGGGGGAATGCTTTATGGTGTAGAGGGAGGGACGGACGGGAGGATAGTTCGGAGGCAGAGCTCTGTGAAGAACCTGCCAGGCAGGACGGCAGCCTCCAGGGACTTGCACGGCTCCCCCAGCCCCTGCCCCGGCCCCCACGGTCCCCGGCCACCATCCCTGCGCACCCAGAAGAACCGCGGCCAGCGTCACCAACCCCGCTCTCCGCCGGCGCCGCATCCGCTCATCCGCCGCACGGCGTCTCGCTAGCCCTGCCAGCCTCTGCTCTCTGCTCCGATCTGGCGGCCTCCTTTCTGCCTCTTCTCTCTTC
>NW_020919997.1:0-1332 GCF_003984885.1 Neopelma chrysocephalum | reverse complement strand
GGGATGGAGTTCCCGGTGGTGCTGGGGGGATCCTTGGTTTGGGGTGGGATCTCTGATGGGGCTGAGGGGCACACGGGAGCTGGGGGGGGGCACAGGATGGGGTCCCCAGTGGTGCTGGGGGGATCAATGGAGTTTTGGAGGCTTGGGATGGGGTCCCAGTAACACTGGGGGTCCATGGGTTTGGGGGAGGGGGTCATGGGATGAGGTCCCCAGTGGCACTGGGGGTACCCATGGGCTTGGGGGGGGCTTGGATTGGGGTCCCCAATGATGCTGGGGGTACCCAGGGACTTGGAGGGCCATGAGAGGGGGTCCCTAATGGCACTGGGTGGATCCAGGGACTTGGGGGGCGCTGGGGGTATCCATAGGCTTGGGGGGAGCACAGGATGGGGGCCTCAGTGATGGAGAGGGGTGTACATAGGGGGTGCTTGAGATGGGGTCCCCAGAGACACTGGGGGTATCCATGTGCTTGGGATGGGATCCCTGATAGGGCTGGGGGGGCACAGGATGGGGTCCCCTGTGGTGCTAGGGGGGACCCATGGGTTTGGGGGGGCCTGGGAGGGGGTCCCAATAACACTGGAGGTATCCATGGGCTTGGGGGGAGCATGGGATGATGTCCCCAGTGGTACTAGGGGGATCCAGGAGCTTGGGGGGGGGGCATGGGAAGGGGTCCCTGATGGCACTGAGGGTATCCATGGGTGTGGGATGGGGCTCCCAGTGGTCCTGGATGCATCCATGGGCTTGGGGGGACATGGGATGGGACCCCCAGAGGTGCTGGGGGGTTGGGTCCATGGGGTTGGGAAGGGTACAGGATGGGGTCCCCAATGGCACTGGGGGTATCCATGGGCTTGGGAGGGCTTGGAATGGGGTCCCCAGTGGCACTGGGATTATCCATGGGCTTGGGATGGGCATTGGGGGTATCCATGGGGTTGGCAGGGGCACAGGATGGGGTCTCCAGAGACACTTGGGAGTATCCACGGGCTTGGAATGAGGTCTCCAGTGGCACTGGGGTTATCCATGGGCGTGGGATGAGGTTCCCAATGGCATTGGGGTTATCCATGGGTGTGGGATGAGGTTCCCAGTAGCACTTGGGAGTATCCACGGGTGTGGGACGGGGTTCCCAGTGGCACTGGGGGCACACAGGGGCTTTGGGGGGTTGTCAGTGTGTCATGGCACCCACGGGTGGGGGTCTGGCACAGGGCAGGGCAGCCCCCTGGCTGAGACCAGGCTGGGGGGTCACCCCCCGTGCCAGATGGGACACAGCACCCCCAGCAACCCCCCATCCCCACCCAACAGGGGCCCAGGCTTTGGCATATTAAATATTTAATTGGCAGC
>NW_020919996.1:0-1006 GCF_003984885.1 Neopelma chrysocephalum | reverse complement strand
GGGGGGCTCAGGGGTGTGTAAAGGATGTGTAAGGGCTAAATAACAACCCTGGGGGGGCTTGGGGGTGTGCAAAGGGTGTGTAAAGGGTTAAATAACACCCCGGGGGGGCACAGGGGTGTGTAAAGGGTGTGTAACGGGTGTGTAAGGCCTATAAAACACCCCGGGGGGGCTCAGGGGTGTGTAAAGGGTGTGTAAAGGGTGTGTAAAGGGCTAAATAACCCCCCTGGGGGGGTACAGGGGTATGTAACGGGTGTGCAAGGGGTGTGTAAAGGGTGTGTAAGGTGTGTAAGGTGTGGAAAGGGTGTGGAAAGGGTGTGTAGGGTGTGTGTAAGGGGTGTAAGGGGTGTGTAAGGTGTGCAAAGGATGTGTAAAGGGTGTGTAAGGGGTAAATAACACCCTGGGGCGGCTCAGGGGTGTGCAAAGGGTGTGTAAGGGGTGTGCAAGGGGTGTGTAAGGGTTAAATAACACCCCTGGGGGGGGCACGGGGGTGTGTAAAGGGTGTGTAAAGGGTGTGAAATGGATGTGCCAAGGGTGTGCAAGGGGTGTGCAAGGTCCATAAAACACCCCGGGGGGGCTCAGGAGTGTGCAAGGGGTGTGCAAGGGGTGTGTAAGGGGTGTGTAAGGGCTAAATAACACCCCAGGGGGGTACAGGGGTGTGTAAAGGGTGTGTAAGGGGTGTGTAAGGGGTGTGTAAGTGCTAAACAACGCCCTGGGGGGGCTCAGGGGTGTGTAAGGGGTGTGCAAAGGGGTGTGTAAAGGGTGTGTAAGGCTTGTGACACCCCCCGGGGGTGCTCAGGGGTATGTAAAGGGTGTGTAAAGGGCTAAATAACCCCCCCCGGGGAGGCTCAGGGGTGTGTAACGGGTGTGTAAGGGGTGTGTAAGGCCTATAAAACACCCCGGGGGGGCACAGGGGTGTGTAAAGGGTGTGCAAGGGGTGTGTAAGGTCCATAAAACCCCCTGGGGGGGCACAGGGGTGTCTAAGAGGTGTGTAAAGGGTGTGCAAGGT
>NW_020919995.1:0-513 GCF_003984885.1 Neopelma chrysocephalum | reverse complement strand
GAGGGATGTGAGGGAAGAGATGATGGGCGTGAAAGGAGCTCATGGCCTGTCAAACTTGAGTTCCCCGATACCAACCTGCATCCCTGTCACCCAACCCGGCCCCGCCGCCTCCGCGGTGCAGAGTAACGACCCCCGGTGCTCTGCCGCCTCTCTCGTTTGGTCTCTGCATCCAGGCCGGGGCGGAATTGTCGGAGTAGGGCAGGGGAGGGAGAGGAAGGCAGAGGAGGGAGAGGAGGCGGCCCCCCGAAGCAGAGAGCAGAGGCTTGCAGGGGCAGCGAGACACCGAGCGGCGGATCGGCGGATGCAGCGCCGGCGAAGAGCGGGGCTGGTGGCGCTGGCCGCGATACTGCTGGGTGCGCAGGGATGGTGGCCGGGGACCGTGGGGGCCGGG
Source organism: Neopelma chrysocephalum (assembly GCF_003984885.1). Taxonomy (NCBI): domain Eukaryota; kingdom Metazoa; phylum Chordata; class Aves; order Passeriformes; family Pipridae; genus Neopelma; species Neopelma chrysocephalum. The sequence goes on along the minus strand of NW_020919995.1, from coordinate 122 downwards.
GCAGGGGCTGGGGGAGCCGTGCAAGTCCCTGGAGGCTGCCGTCCTGCCTGGCAGGTTCTTCACAGAGCTCTGCCCCCGAACTATCCTCCCGTCCGTCCCTCCCTCTACACCATAAAGCATTC
>NW_020919994.1:0-756 GCF_003984885.1 Neopelma chrysocephalum | reverse complement strand
TCCCTGTTTGCAGGATCAGCATTGTGCGTTCTCAGGGAGTGAGGAACGCCGGGAATGAGAAGCTTTCAGAATTTACAGAATTGACGGTGATGGGAAAGAGAATAGACCTTTTGCTGTGCCTCTGAGTGTCTTTCAACCTGCAGCAGATGTGCTGGTTCCAGCATACCCAGTTCAGGTGTGAAATGCTGTTCCCTGGTTCTCTGAGCAAGCGGAGCAAGAGGGACAGAGAGCAGAGCTCACATACAGAGACGGCATATCTACGAAGTGCAAAGCAGGTGAGACACGCCATACCTGGTCCGAGCTTTCTCTGGGGAAGGTGCTTCTCCCGTGTACTGCATCGCCGTAGCACTGGTGCCACAGCCCCTGACAAAACCTCAAGTGGTCTTTGTCCCTAGCAGAAGTGCTCCTGCTACCAGCAGGGATGATCCCTGGGACAGGCCAGGAGAGGCTGAGCCCGCACTGCTGAGCCGGGAGGGATGTCCTGCCTCTGAAGCTGCCGGTAGAAATGGATAAAATCACCGATTCCTATGTTAGCGTTTGAGCACTTGAGGGTGATTTCTCTGCCCTCGGTCGTCTCTAGCAGCGGGTCCTGCTTCACCTGGGCTCTGCCTGCCGCCACTGGCAGGGACATAAGGAAGAAAAACCGTCAGAATTGCTTTTTACACTGGATCTTGTTTCCCAGTACTAGGGGTACAGAGGCAGTCAGGACCATACGGAGAAGAATTTTTTAGAAGATATCAAGGTGTGCAATAGTGG
>NW_020919993.1:0-1394 GCF_003984885.1 Neopelma chrysocephalum | reverse complement strand
GCCTTCCCCCCAAGGCCCTTCCCCATCTTCCTTGCCCTCCTTTGGACACTCTCTAATGGTTCAATCTCTTCCTTCCATTGTGTCCCCCCAAACTGCCCCAATGGTGCAGGTGAGGCCACCCCAGGGCAGAGCAGAGCGGGACAATCCCCTCCCTGGCCCGGCCATGCTGGGCCTGATGCCCCCAGGACAGGCTTGGCCCTCCTGGCTGCCAGGGCACTGCTGACTCAGGGCCAACTGGCCACCCACCAGCACCCCCAGGGCCCTTTCCCGGCACTGCTTTCCAGCCTCTCCTTCCCGGTCTGTCCGTCCATCCAGGGTTGCCCCATCCCAGGGCAGAATCCGGCACTTCCCCCTGTTGAAGTTCTCAGGGCTCCTAAAGAGCCGTGAGGTCACGGGATGTCAAAGAGCCACACGGAGCTAAAGGGACCTTTTTGAAGCTGTAGAACCTCATGGAATCAAGGGGCCTTTGTGACACTGTGGTACCTCATGGAATCAGAGGAACTCTGTGGAATATCATGGAATCAAGGGGCACCTGTGACACTGCAGGGTCTCATGCTCCAGAAGGAACCCTGGGACACTGTAGGATCTCATGGAGCCAAGGTGCCATTGTGACACAGCATGGCCACATGGAATCAGGGATCCATAGTGAAAGTCCACAGCCTCATGGAAAAAATGAATCCTGGGACACTGTGGAACCTCATGGAAACAAGAGGCCATTGTGACACTGCAGAGCCTCATGGAGCCAAAGGAACCCTGGGACTTTTTGGAACCTCATGGAGTCAAGGGCCAGTTGTGACACTGCAGAGCCTCATGGAACTAAAGGAATTGTGGAGAACTGCCGATGCCTAAAATCTGTCCTGACACAGTTTTAAACTCTTTTACTATTGTCGGCTGTTAATAAAGACAATCTGACTGTGTCACTAAAAAGAGAAGTTTTATTCTTCCATCCTCCTCGTCCACCCCGAAATGGCAGAAAAGTTATGCAATGTTTACATTAAAGCTTTTTTATCCCACCTAGCGCAGGAATTTTTAGGCTACAGGGAAGGAGGCATGCATGGACCTATTTAACATACTGTCACGCACTGTTTCAAACTTATCCACACTATTCAAATTTTTCTAACAACACATTGTCATTCTTAATTATAAATTAATTCATATTTCATTAGTGGGGTGAACTAAACCAGTCTTTCCCTTCTCATTTTTAACTTTGGTAGCAGGTGTTCACCACAGGTGTCCTTCCCCTGAAGTTTGCAGCTTCTTCTCTCCCTCTCACAGTGCCCAAGGTCATCTGATGGATTCCATCACTATCTCTGAGGCCTCTCTCTGGGGAGCTGCCTCTGGCTCTCCAGCCTGAACACCTGTTTGGTCTCCCACCCCCCAGCTGTGATTCAGTT
>NW_020919992.1:0-549 GCF_003984885.1 Neopelma chrysocephalum | reverse complement strand
CCCCCCCCCCGCTGGAGACCCCAAAACTCACCTGCTGGCAGAGGCAGGAGCGGGTTTTCTACCCCGGGGGTGGGGGGTGGTTGTGCCCATCCTGGGGGGGTGGGAGGGTGGATGAGGGAGGGGAAACCCCCCCGAGAAAAAAGCCCCCCCATGCCCAAAAATGTAAGTTCCCCTCCAAAAATAAACAGCCCCCCCAAAATCCAGCCCCTTAAAAAGAAGCTGGTCCTGCTCTCCCCAAAAAAAACAGCCCTCAAAGGATTTACCCCCTCCCCAAAAAAAACAACTTCCCCCCCAAGAAAAGGTCCCCCCCAAAATCCGACTTTTCCTCCCCCCCAAAAAAACTGCCCTTAAAGGAGATTTACCCCCTCAATAAAAGCAAGTCCCCTCCAATAAAAAAAGCCCCCCAAAAATTCAGCCCCTTAAAAAGAAGCTGTTCTACCCCCCCAAAAAAACAGCCCCTAAAAGATTTACCCCCCCCAAAAAAGCTCCCCTCCAAGAAAAGCCCCCCCCAAAATCCAGCTTTTCCTCCCCCCAAAAAAACCACTCTTA
>NW_020919991.1:0-699 GCF_003984885.1 Neopelma chrysocephalum | reverse complement strand
AGCGGGACCCACTGCCTGGCCACGCCCACTCCCGGAGGCCACGCCCCGCTCCGTGGTGACGTAGGACGCTCTGCCCCGCTGGCCACGCCCTCCGCAGCAGGCCACGCCCCCCCGCGGGTTCTCACGGGGGGTTCATTCATAAAGGGGCGGGTCCGGGGCGGGATTTGGGGGGGATGGAGGGAGGGAAGGGGGGATGGAGGGAGGGAAGGGGGGATGGAGGGAGGGAAGGGGGGGGTGAGACCCCCGGCCCTGACCCCCCCCCCCAAAACCCCCGCAGATGGAGGAGCTGAAGAGCGAGAACGCCGTGCTGAGGGCGCAGCTGCAGCAGCGGGGGCTGGAGGGGACCCCCGAGGGGACCCCCCAGTGACACGCGGGGGGGGGGGGCACGGCCGGGGGACACCCCCACGGGACCCCCCTCAGACACCCCCCGGGGACGGTCACGAGGGGGGGACGCGCTTGGGGACAACCCCCAGTGACACGGGGGGGGGGTTTGGAGACCCCCTCGTGGACCCCCCTCAGTCGTGGGGGTGACACCCCCCTGGGGACCCCCGAGGAGACCCCCCCGGTCACGGGGGAGGGGCATCTGCGGACACATCCCCCGCCCCCCACGCAGGGACACGACCCCTGTCCCGTCCCCCCCCCCACCTTGGGGACACCGCAGGGACCCCCCAATTCTCCTCGGGGACCCCCCCCCCCCCC
>NW_020919990.1:0-416 GCF_003984885.1 Neopelma chrysocephalum | reverse complement strand
TACGGGATGCTATAAGGGACCAGATAGGGGAAGAGATCAAAGTGCTGCATTAGCGAGCAGCGAAACTGAAAGCAAAGAAAGCGAGTCAGTTTTTCAACTTTTATTCATTATCTCAATAATCGTGCTACTGACAAATTTCAAAGGGCAGGCTTCTGCCCAATCGTCGGCCAGCAGCCCCAGCGGCAGTTTGTCTTTAGCCCTAAACAGTTTTAGCTCTATGCAGGACGCCAGAGAGGCCACTGCCAGCTGTGCCTCCCCCCGCGGCGAGCTTTCCGCCGCCCCCGCTGCCGTTTTTCCTGTCGCTGCTTTTAAAGCTGCTGTCCTGTTGCTGCCTGGAGCTGAACCCGGCTCCGATGTACTGTGCCGGCGCCGCCGAGCCGGGAGTCGCTCTGAGCTGCCTCGGCCAGGAGCCGCAC
>NW_020919989.1:0-987 GCF_003984885.1 Neopelma chrysocephalum | reverse complement strand
GGGGGGGGTCTGAGGGGTCCTGGGGTGTCCCCAGGTGTTGGCACAGTCGGAGTAACCCCCCACTTCACCAGGTACCACTCCTCATCCTAGAGGGGGGGGAAATGGGGGGGTTAGAGGGGGTCAGGGGGGTCCTGGGGTGACCCAGGATTAGGGGTACCCCAGGTGCTGGCCGAGGCCGGGTAACCCCGCCACTGCACCAGGTACCACTCCTCGTCCTGGGGGGAAAAGGGGGGAAATGGGGGTTAGGGGGGGTTCTGGAGGGATCAGAGGGGGTCTGGGGGGGTCTGAGGGGTCAGGGGGGTCCTGCAGTGTTGGCAGGTATCCCCAGGTGTTGGCAAGTCAGGGTAACCCCCCACTTCACCAGGTACCACTCCTCGTCCTGGAGGGGGGATGGATAGGGGGGTTAGGGGGTCTGAGGGGTCAGGGGGATACCACCCCATCTCAGTGCCCGCTGTGGGGGTCCCGGGGGTACCACCCTCTCTCAGTGCCTGCTGTGGGGGTCCCGGGGTGCCCGGGGCGGGGGTCCCGTGCCCGCTCTCACCCTGACTCGGCGGTAGTTGCACAGCAGCTCCACCTCGAAGTCAGCCAGGTTGCGGCGGGTGACGCCCAGGGCCCGGCACCGCACCCGCTGCAGGCGGCACAGGTCCTGCAGCTGAGCCCAGGGGGACAGGCAGCACACCCGGCACTCTGGGGGGGCACACGAGGTGAGGGGGGGGTGTTAGAGACCGGAGAGACCCCCCCTCACCACCCTTGTCACCCCCTGACCCCCCCTGTCACCCCCATGACCCTCCCCATCACCCCCCAAGCACACCCAGCACAGGTCCTGCAGCCGAGCCCAGGGGGACAGGCAGCACACCCGGCACTCTGGGGGGGCACACGAGGTGAGGGGGGGGCGTTAGAGACTGGAGAGACCCCCCCTGTCACTCCTGTCACCCTCTGACCCCCCCCGTCACCCCCCAAGCACACCCAGCACAGGTCCTGCAGCCG
>NW_020919988.1:0-337 GCF_003984885.1 Neopelma chrysocephalum | reverse complement strand
GACCCCAAAACCCCCCCGAGTCCTCGGGGCACGACACCACCAGGCAACGGGGCTGGGGGGGGACACGGGGGGGTCAGGGGGGGACCCCGGGACTGGGGGGACACCCCCAAACCCAACGGGATCCCCCCAAACCCAACGGGATCCCCCCAGGACACCCAAACCCCAATGGGACCCTCCCAGACCCCCCAAACCCCAATGGGGCCCTCCCAGGACACCCAAACCCAAGGGGGACCCCAAAACCCACAGGAGCCCCCCCGGGACGCCCAAACCCAAGGGGACTCCCCCAAACCCCAATGGGACCCCCCCAGTCCCCCCTCAGCACCCTAAACCCACAGGA
>NW_020919987.1:0-700 GCF_003984885.1 Neopelma chrysocephalum | reverse complement strand
CCCCCCCCGGGCCGCCCCTCACCGCGGTGGTGGAGCAGGAAGCCCACGGGGATGGAGCCGAGCAGCACGGCCAGGTAGGTGAACTCCTCGCGGCTCATGGCCCCCAAAAACTGCCCTCGGGACCCCCAAAATCACCTTCCGGACCCCCAAAAACCCCCCCCGGGACCCCCAAAACCCCCCCCCGGGTCCCGTCGCGGGTGAGGCGGGGGCGGAGGGGGCGGGGCTTGAGGAGGACACGCCCCGCACGCTCGGAGGCGTGGTCACGGCGGGGACGCGCCCAATCGCCGGCCCAGTGGGCGGGCCCAGCGCTTAGACACGCCCCCGTCGCCTTAAAAGTGAGTTGGCCCCGCCCTTAAAGTGGGCGGGGCTTTGTGAGCGCGCATGCTCCTCCCTCGGTGGGCGTGGTCTCGCGGTGAGGGGGATGGCGTCATCTCTGGGCGCGACCGCCGCGAGGCTCCGCCCCAAAGGGGGCGTGGCCATGCGGGTGCCGGAGCCGCGCGCGGCCGCGGGGGACCCCCAGGTACCGAACTGGGGGGAAAGTGGGGGGGGGTGGGGGGGGGGTGGGGGGGGCTGAGACCCACCGGGGGGGGATTAGAGGGGTTGGGGCCCTTTAAGGGCGGAGGAGATTTAAAGGGGGTCTGGCCCTTTAAGAGCTGGGGGGCTAAAAGGGGGTCTGGCCCTTTAAGGGCGGGAGGGGGGG
>NW_020919986.1:0-876 GCF_003984885.1 Neopelma chrysocephalum | reverse complement strand
CACCCCAAAAATTAGGAGGATACAGCCCAAAAATTAGGAGGACACACCCCAAAAATTAGGAGGATACAGCCCAAAAATTAGGAGGACACACTCCAAGACTGGGGAGGACAGACCCCAAAAATTAGGGGACACACCCCAAAAACGGGGGGGACACAACCCAAAACTGGGGGACACAGACCCCAAAATTGGGGGGACACAACCCAAAAATGGAGGGGAACAGATCCCAAAAATTACGGGGACACAGCCCAAAAACGAGGGGGGACAGACCCCAAAAATGGGGGGGACACAGCCCAAAACTTTGGGGGACAGACCCCAAAAATTAGGGGGACACACCCCAAAAATTAGGAGGATACAGCCCAAAAATTAGGAGGGCACACCCCAAGACTGGGGAGGAGAGACCCCAAAAATTAGGGGACACCCCCCAAAAAACGGGGGGGACACAACCCAAAAATGGGGGGGACACAGACCCCAAAATTGGGGGGACACAGACCCCAAAAATGGGGGGGACACACCACAAAAATGGAGGGGACAGAGCCCCAAAATTACGGGGACACAGCCCAAAACGTGGGGGGACGACAGACTTCAAAAACAGTGGGGACAGACCCCAAAACCGGGTGGGACAGACCCTAAAAATGATGGGGACAGACCCCAAAAACAGGGGGGACACAGCCCAGAAATGGGGCTAAACCCCCTTTTCCCCCCAGATTATTTCCTGTTCTCGGAGCTGCTGATGCAGCGGCCCCTCGGGGGGGGTTCCCGGTTCTTGGGGGTCCCGGGGGGGGGTCTCTGAGCCCCCAGGAGTGGGGGGTACATGCAGGGCCATGGCGGGGCAGCGCTTCCCCCCAAAACCCCCCTCCCCGGGGTCCTGCTTCCCCC
>NW_020919985.1:0-686 GCF_003984885.1 Neopelma chrysocephalum | reverse complement strand
CAGGTACAGGAACGACTGGGGGGGCACAGGGGGGGGTCACCCCAAAATTTGGGGTCCCAAAGACCCCCCCAAACCCTGGGAGCCCCAAAATCCTGGGATCTCCATCGCCCTGGGACCCCAAAAACCCCTGGGACAGGGCCCAGCAGGGACAGGGCCGTGAACCACGTCAGGTACAGGAACGACTGGGGGGGCACACGGGGGGGTCACCCCAAAATTTGGGATCCCACAGACCCCCCCAAACCCTGGGAGCCCCAAAATCCCAGATTTCCATCACCCTGGGACCCCCAAAACCCCGGGACCCCCCAACTCACGTTATCGGTGAAAATGACCCCAAATTTCCAGATCTGGTAGCGGATGTCGATGGATGTGATCCTGGGAGGGGTCACGGGGGGGGTCAGGATGGGGGGGGACCCCAAGAGGAGTTGAGATCCCCCCGGGAGAACCCCCAGACCCACCGAGCGTCTGAAACACCCCCCAGACCCCTAAAACACCCCCTTAGACCCTTCCAACCCACCCAGGACTCCCCCAGAGCCCCCCCAGACCCACCGAGTGTCTGAAACACCCCCCAGACCCCTAAAACACCCCCTTAGACCCTCCAAACCCCCCCAGGACCCCCCCCCGCCCGCCCCCAGAAACGCCCCCGCCGGCCCCCCCGCTCTGGCGCCGGGTCGGCGGCTACAACGCGG
>NW_020919984.1:0-630 GCF_003984885.1 Neopelma chrysocephalum | reverse complement strand
CCCCAAATTCCTGCAGTTCTTCAAGCACTGCAGCCCCAAAATCAGGTGCAGGGGGACAGGTGGGACCCTGTGGTCAGGTGGGGGGGGGGTCTCAGGCAGGTGGGAATGTTGGGGGTCCCTTCCTGAGCTGCTGGATCTCACAGTGAGCTGAGTCCCTGAAATTCCTGGTCACTGAAATTCCTGATCCCCAAATTCCTGATCCCCAAAATTCCTGCAGTTCTTCAAGCACTGCAGCCCCAAAATCAGGTATGAGAGGGACCTATGATCAGGTGGAAGGGGTCTCAGGCAGGTGGGAAGGTTGGGGGTCCCTTTCTGAGCCGCTGGATCTCACAGTGAGCTGAGTCCCTGAAATTCCTGATCCCCAAATTCCTGATCCCTGAAATTCCTGCAGTTCTTCAAGCACTGCAGCCCCAAAATCAGGTACAGGGGACAGGTGGGACCCTGTAGTCAGGTAGGGGGGTCTCAGACAGGTGGGAACGTTGGGGGTCCCTTCCTGAGCCACTGGATCTCACAATGAGCTGAGTCTCCTGAAATACCTGGTCCCTGAAATTCCTGATCCCAAAATTCCTGCAGTTCTTCAAGCACTGCAGCCCCAAAATCAGGTACAAGGAGGACCCTGTGGTCAGGTGG
>NW_020919983.1:0-1503 GCF_003984885.1 Neopelma chrysocephalum | reverse complement strand
ATCCCTGTCCCTGCTCCCAAATCCCCATCCCTGCTCCTAAACCCCTGTCCCTGCTCCCAAATCCCTGTCTCTGCTCCTGCATCCCCATTCCTGCTCCTACATCCCCATTCCTGCTCCTGCATCCCTGTCCCTTCTCCTGCATCCCTGTCCTTCCTCCCAAATCTCTGTCCTTCCTCCAAAATTCCTGTCCCTGCTCCCGCATTCCCATCCCTGCTCCCAAATCCCTCTCCCTGCTCCTGCATCCCCATCCCTGCTCCTAAATCCCTGTCCCTGCTCCCAAATCCCTGTCCCTGCTCCTGCATCCCTGTCCTTCCTCCCAAATCCCTGTCCTTCCTCCTTAATCCCTGTCCCTTCTCCCACATCCCCGTCCCCCCTCCCAAATTCCTGTCCCCACTCCTGCATCCCTGTCCCTGCTCTCGCATCCCCATCCCTTCTCCCGCATCCCCGTCCCCCCTCCAGGGTGTCTCAGGCACCCCCCGGGGCACAGCCGGGGCCGGGGCAGGGGCCGGGGTGTCCCCCCGGGGCCGAGTTGCCCCTTTTGGGGTGGGTGGGCGGTCACGGGGGGTACTGGATGACCCCCCTGTCCCCCCGCAGATATCGAGGCGGCCGAGAGGAGCAACCAGGGGGTCCTGGCGCTGCTGGTGGACGCGCTGGGCCGGGTGTTGGGCGGCCTCGCCGGAAACCTCGTCGGGTGCGCACTGGGGATCGGGAGGAGGGTCCCCTGAGGTCAGAGCCCCTCCCCGCCGCGGGGGCGGGGGCTGGGGGTCGGCCGGGGGCTCCCCGGGGTGGGCAGAGGCTCCTCGGGGTGGGCAAGGGGCTTCCAGGGGTGGGCAGGGGTCTCTCCGGGGTGGGAGGGGGTCGCTGGGCCGGGTCTGAGCTCGTGGGTTTTCCCTCTGTCCCAGGTGAGCAGCGAGTGCCCAGCGCGGTGAGTTCCTTCCCTCCGCCCTTCCCGGGGGTTTTGGGGACGTGGAGTGTCCTCCTGGGGACATGGAGTGTCCTCTTGGGGACATGGAGTGTCCTTTTGGGGACATGGAATGTCCTCCTGTCCCTGGTGGGAATGTGGCTCCGGGGCCGGGGGTGGGGAGGGGATTCTCCTCTGGGGGCCCTGGGAATTCCCACCACTTCCCAGGGAATGGGTCCGGTTCCTTCCTGGTTCCTGAGCACCCAAAGCTCCCCCCCACACCTCCCCAGGGCACCCAGAACCCTACCAGACCACCCAAAACCCCCACCAGACCACCCAAAACCCCACCAGATCACCCAAAAACCCCAGCAAACCTCCCCACCACCCCCCAGGCCATCCAAAACCCCACCAGACCACCCCAAAACGCCACCAGACCACCCCAAACACCACCAGATCACCCAGAGCCCCACGAGACCACCCAAAACCCCACCAAACCTCCCCACCACACCACCAGACCACCCCAAACCCCACCAGAGCACCCAAAACCCCACCAGACCACCCAAAAAACCCAGCAAACCTTCCCACCACCCCCCAGGCCACCC
>NW_020919982.1:0-486 GCF_003984885.1 Neopelma chrysocephalum | reverse complement strand
CCCCCCCCCCTGCACCCATAACCCTCGTGTGACCCCAGATGGGGACAAAGGGACCGGGGGGGGTCGCAGGTGGCACCGATGTCCCCTGGGGTGGCACCAGAGCCCCCCCGGGACCCCCTTAGGGGTCACCCCAAAAATCTGAGGCCAGCAGCGAGGGAGCCACGTGCCCAGCCAGCTGCTCCCCATCCCAGGGGACCCCCATCCCTCTCCCACCCCAGGACCCCCAATCCTCAGCCCCCCTATCTCACTGGGCCCCCTCCATCCATGAGACTCCCTGGCACCCCCATCCCCAAGGGACCCCCCCATCCCCTTAATTCCATCCCTTGAGCCCTCCCATTCCCTGCAACCCCCTTCCCCAGGCCCCTTGTTCTCTGGACACCCCATTCCCGTGGAACCCACCCTTTGAGCCCCCCCATCCTCTGGGCCCCCCAACCCCCAGCCCCCCCCTCATCCCATCCCATCCCTAGGACCCCCCCATTCCCACGT
>NW_020919981.1:0-371 GCF_003984885.1 Neopelma chrysocephalum | reverse complement strand
GCCCCCCCCCTCTCCCCCAGCCCCCCCCGGGGGTGCAGCCGTGGCCGCCCTGGGGGGTCCCGGGGGGGTTCGGGGGCTGGTTCGGTTCCTGCAGGTCTCCCCCGGGCGCTGCCTCGTGGACGGGGCCGTGTCTGGGCTCCCCCCGGGCCCCCACGGGCTCCACGTCCACGAGTTCGGGGACCTCTCGGACCCCTGCGACAGGTACGGGGGGGCTGGGGGGGGTCAGGAAACACGGGGACCCCCCGATTCACCCCCCGGGACCCCCCGATTCACCCCCCGGGACCCCCCGACAGCTGCGGGGGGCACTTCAACCCCGACGGGGAGACCCACGGGGGACCCCAGGACCAGCACAGGGTGAGTTGGGGGGGTCA
>NW_020919980.1:0-650 GCF_003984885.1 Neopelma chrysocephalum | reverse complement strand
GGGGGATTTTGGGGGGATTTGGGGGGTTTTGGGGTCTATAGGGGTCTGTAGGTTCCATGGAAGGCACTCTAAGGTGCCTCTGGGCGTCTGTAGGGTCCATAAGGTGCCCACAGAGATCTGTAGGGTTCGTTGGGGGGGCTGTAAGGTCCCCGTAGGGGTCTGTGGGGTCCACTAGAGAGGGCTGTAGGGTGCCCATAGGGATCTATGGGGCGCTATAGGGTGGGGCCTCTATAAGGTGCCTGTGCAGATCTATAACCCCCAGGGACCCTCCCGGGGGGAAAGAGTCACCCCTGGGGGGGGTGTTGAGGGTCCCAGGGGGGTCTTTGGGGACAGGGACAGGGGAGGGGGTACTGGGGGGGGGCACCTTGAGGGTCTCTGAGGGGTCTGGGGGATCCCTGGGGGGAAGTTGGGGGTCTCTGGGGGGGTCTCTGGGTTAAACCCCGGGGGTTTGGGGGGTGTCTGGGTGGGTGGGGGGCTCAGGGGGGATGGGATGGGTGGCGGGGGGGGGTCTCAGCCCCGTCTCCTCCCTCTCCCCCCCCCTCAGATGCCCCGGCACTGCTCCGCCTCCGGCTGCTGCACCCGCGACACCCGCGACACCCGCGGCAGGGGCATCTCCTTCCACCGGTGGGTGACACCCCAGGGACCCCCCC
>NW_020919979.1:0-392 GCF_003984885.1 Neopelma chrysocephalum | reverse complement strand
GGGGGGGTCAGGGGGGCTCTGGGGGGGTCAGGGGGGCTCTGGGGGGGTCGGGGGGGCTCTGGGGGGGGTCGGGGGGGCTCTGGGGGGCTCTGGGGGGGTCAGGGGGGCTCTGGGGGGGCCCCCAAAGCTTCACCCCCCCCCTGCCCCCAGTGAGAGCGGCGAGGACTGTGTGCTCATCGAGGACGACGACGAGGATGTGCAGGAGATCCCGGATGATGGCGACGGTCAGTGACACCCCCCAAACCCCGGGGGGACCCCAGAACCCCCCCCAACATCCCCCAGAACCCCCCCAACCCAGGGGGACCCCAGAACCTCCCCAGTAACCCCTCAACCCAGGGGGGACCCCAGAACCCCCCCAGAACTCCCCCAGAACCCCCCCCAATCCCAGGGGG
>NW_020919978.1:0-445 GCF_003984885.1 Neopelma chrysocephalum | reverse complement strand
GGGGTGGGGGGGGGTTTATTGGGATTTATGGGGATTTATTGGGAATTTATTGGGGTTTTGGGGGGATTTTATCAGGAATTTATTGGGGATTTATTGGGATTTCTTGGGGATTTATTGGGTTTTGGGGGGGGATTTATTGGGTTTTCAGAGGGGTTTATTTGGATCTATTGGTGATTTATTGGGAATTTATTGGGGGTTGGGGGGGATTTATTGGGGGACTTTGATGGGGTTTTATGGGGATTTATTGGGGATTTATTGGTATTTATTGGTATTTATTTGGTCCTGGGGAGAGTTTATTGGGATTTATTGGGGATTTATTGGGATTTATTGGGTCCGGGGGTTCGTGTCGGCGGGAGAACGAGGGGAGACCCCCCCAAATACCCCCTATAACACCCCATAACACCCCCAGGACCCAATAAATCCCAATAAATCCCCAATAAATCCC
>NW_020919977.1:0-620 GCF_003984885.1 Neopelma chrysocephalum | reverse complement strand
CCAAGGACGGAGGGGTGGCATCGCGGGTGTCCCACCCGGTGCCACCCCCCGGGCTCGGCCAGGAGCGATGTCACCACACACGGGCACGGTGTCACCTCCTACGCCCCGGTGCCCCCCAGGGATGTCCCCCCCCCCGCCCCTGGTGGCCCCCCAGGGCTGGCAGTGGCCCAGGGCCGGCTCAGCACTCGGGGTCGGGGCTGGCCCGGCTCGGGGACATATTTAGGGGGGGATTAGGGAAGGGGGGAGGGGACGGAGGGGACACGGGATTGTGTCCCGTGGGGGGCTGCGGGGTCACACCATCCCCTCTGCCCCTGGCTGTGTCCCACGGGGGGGGGTCACACCCCCAAATCACACAGCAGAGCCCACCCGAGTGTCCCATCCGTGACCCACCTGTGTGTGTCCCCACAGCGTCACCCCTGTGTCCCACCCGTGTCCCCTCAGACCCACCCGTGTCCCCAGGGGTCTTTTCCCCCCATGTGCCACCCCTGTGTCCCCCTCGTGTGTCCCCTCCATGGTCCCACTCGTGTGTCCCCTCCCATGTCCCCCCTGGTGCCACCTGTCTGTCCCCCCCAGTGTCCCCTCCGTGTGTCCCCACAGTCCTCACCCAATCCCCCTCGTGT
>NW_020919976.1:0-558 GCF_003984885.1 Neopelma chrysocephalum | reverse complement strand
CCCCTCTCAAATCCCCCCACATTCCCCCCAAATCCCCCCCAAATCCCCCCAAATCCCCCACAAATCCCCCCCAAATCCCCCAAATCCCCCCAAATCCCACCTTGGCTCCCGATTTTCCGGTGGCTCCTCGAGGTCCTCGTTGACCCCTCGGACCCTGGGGGGGGGTTGGGGGCAATTTAGGGGGGTCCCCCCCCAAATTTGGGGGTAAAATTTGGGGGGACCCCCCCCAAAAACTCACCGAGGGGCCTCGTTCCCCCCTTGGTCCCGATTTTCCGGAGAGACCCTGGAAAAGAGGGAATTTCGGGGGATTTGGGGGATTTTGGGGGATTTTGGGGGGATTTGGGGGGGATTTAGGGGGGATTTGGGGGATTTTGGGGGGATTTGGGGGGGATTTGGGGGAGGGGACCCCAAAATTGACCCCCAAAATTTTGGGGAGGGGTCTCCAAGTGGGTTTTTTTGGGGGGGGTCACTCACCCTCGATCCTTTCTCGCCGTTGCTTCCCGGGAATCCCGGGAATCCTTGGGAGCCCTGGGGGGGAAAAAGGGGGGATTTGGGGGG
>NW_020919975.1:0-1136 GCF_003984885.1 Neopelma chrysocephalum | reverse complement strand
CCACGCCCACCTGGGCCTGCACCTGCGCCAGGTGAGACCCCGCCCGCACTTCCGCCTCCGCCAGGGCCGCCTCCAGGGCTGACACCTGCGGGGTACAGGGGTTAGGGACCCAAAATTGGGAGTTAGGGACTCAAAAATGGGGGGATTCACCCCAAACCTCAGCCTCGGCCAGGGCCGCCTCCAGGGCTGAGACCTGGGGGGTTACAGGGGTTAGGGATCCAAAAATGGGGGCTTAGAGATCCCAAAAATGGGGGGATTCACCCCAAACATCAGCCTCGGCCATGCCCACCTGGGCCTGCACCTGCGCCAGGTGAGACCCCGCCCGCGCCTCCGCCTCGGCCAGGGCGGCTTCCAGGGCTGAGACCTGGGGGTTATGGGGGTTAGAGACCCAAAATTGGGAGTTAGGGACCCAAAAATGGGGTGTTAGGGACCCAAAAATGGGGGGATTCACCCCAAACCTCCGCCTCGGCCAGGGCGGCCTCCAGGGCTGAGACCTGCGGGTTACAGACCCAAAAATGAGGGTTAGGGACCCAAAAATGGGAGTTAGGGACCCAAAAATGGGGGGATTCACCCCCAACATTGGCCTCAGCCAGGGCCACCTCCAGGGCAGAGACCTGAGGGGTTACAGGGGTTAGAGACCCAAAAATGGGGGGATTCACCCCAAACCTCGGCCTTGGCCAGCGCCGCCTCCAGGGCTGAGACCTGGGGGGTTACACGGGTTAGAGACCCCAAAAATGGGGGTTAGAGACCCCAAAAATGGAGGGATTCAACCCAAACCTTGGTATTCTGGGCTGGTTTTGGGGTGGTTTTCGGCTATTTTGGGCTGGGTTTGGGGTGGGGTTTTTGGGGTATTTTGGGCTGGGGTTTTTTTGGTATTTTGGGCTGGTTTTGGGGTGGTTTCTGGCAGTTTCGGGTACCTGGTGCCTGAGGTTCTCCAGCTCCACCTCCAGCCCCTGCAGGGAGCGGCGCAGGGTCAGGGCCGTGCCCCGGGCACTGTCCAGGTCCTGAGTGCTCCGGGTCACCTCCAGGGTGGTCTCCGTGATCTGGGGGGGCACAGGCACAGGTTGGGGGGGCACAGGAATGGTTTGGGGGGGCACAGGAACGGTTTGGGGGGCACAGACACAGTTTGGGGGGGG
>NW_020919974.1:0-821 GCF_003984885.1 Neopelma chrysocephalum | reverse complement strand
GTGTTTTTGGGGTGTTTTTGGGTCTCCCTGACCCCCGTGTCCCCCCCCCTTTCAGACGTGGTCCGTTCCGCTTTGGGGGCGGGGCTCTGGGGGGTCTCCCTGGGGGTGTGGATTGGGCTCTTCCAGACCCGCCGCGGCCAATGGGGGGCCTTGGGCGACGCCCTCAGCTTCACCCAGCCAATGGGAGTGCCCTGACGCCGGGGGCGGGGCCGCGCCCGGCCAATGGGAGAGCCCCGGGCGCCGCCGGCCAATGGGAGAGCGGCAAAGGTGAGGGCGGGGCTGGAACGGGCCAATGGGGTGGGCGGGGGAGAGGGAGGGGCTTAAATCGACCAATGGGAGATCCCAGGGAGTGGGAGGGGTTTAAACCAGCCAATGGGAGAGTTCGGAGTGTGGGAGGGGCTTAAATCGACCCATGGGAGGGAGTGTGGCTTGAATTAGCCAATGAGAGAGCACAGATGTGAGGGCGGGGTCTAAAGCAGCCAATGGGAGAGCCTGGGGTGTGGGAGAGGCTTAAACCAGCCAATGGGAGAGCCCCAGGCACCGGCGGCCAATGGGAGAGCGGCAAAGGTGAGGGCGGGGCTGTAATGGACCAATGGGGTTGGCGGGGGAGAGGGAGGGGCTTAAATCGACCAATGGGAGGGGTGTGGCTTGAATTAGCCAATGGGAGAGCTTGAGGGGTGGGAGGGGCTTAGCCGGCCAATGGGAGGCTGAGGGACATGGGAGGGGCTTAAACCAACCAATGGGAAAGCCCAGGGGGTGGGAGGGGCTTAAAGCAGCCAATGGGGGAGCCCAGGGTGTGGGAGGGGCTTAAACCAGCCAAT
>NW_020919973.1:0-374 GCF_003984885.1 Neopelma chrysocephalum | reverse complement strand
CTGCACCAGTACGGACCAGTATAAACCAGTATGGACTCAACAGTCCCTCCCAGTGCTCCCCGGTCCCTCCCAGTACCGAGTAGTGCAAGGTGAGCATGTCCGCCCAGTCCCCCCCAGTCCGTCCCAGTCCCTCCCAGTCCGTCCCAATACCGAGTAGTGCAGGGTGAGCACATCCCCCCAGTGCCCCCCAGTCCCTCCCAGTGCCCCCAGTCTGTCCCAATCCCTCCCAATTGCCCCAGTACCGAGTAGTGAAGTGTGAGCACGTCCCCCCAGTCCTTCCCAGTCCCTCCCAGTTGCCCCAGTACCAAGTACTGCAGGGTGAGCACATCCCCCCAGTCCCTCCCAGTGCTCCCAGTACCAAACAGTGCAGAATG
>NW_020919972.1:0-304 GCF_003984885.1 Neopelma chrysocephalum | reverse complement strand
ACACCGCGGGAACCCCCCAGGGACCCCCCGCTTCCCTCTGCTCCCCCAGGACAGGGAGACAGGTCGGGGGGAAGGGGAGGGGGGTCGGGACCCCGGGAGGGGCTTAGGGGGGAGACCCTGAGGCTGGGGGGTTCAGGGGGACCCAAGGTTGGGGGGGTTCAGGGCTGGGGGTGAGTGAGAACGTGGGGTAGGGGGGGGTTCAGGGGGACCCTGGGGAGGTGCAGTGGTACCCCAAATCTGGGGGGTGCAGGGTTGGAGATGGGGGGGACCCCGAGGATACGGGGGGTTCAGGGCTGGGGGTGAG